>NC_133165.1:113798207-114003207 GCF_040802235.1 Manis javanica
GAAGGGACTTACCAAGGCCATCCAGGGGCAAGTGCTGAGGCAGGCCGGGTGTCCCCATGCCCAGCTCGCTGGCCCCCTCGCCTAGCTCTGTGGTCTGAGTGTGGATTCCCCCAGGAAAGCCACAAACACCTGCCCCTGGAGAGCCATGTGACTCTGGCTCAACCCCTCACCTCCCAGGTCTGGGCCGCCTCTTCCAGGAGATAGAGACAGCACCGTGCCTCCCAGGTCCTCAGGGAGTGTGCCCATCCACTGTCTGGCCACATCGCCCCTTCTGTAATACCACTGCCTGCTCCTCGCCTCACAAGACCCTGCCTTCTGGGCTCCAGCTGCATCCTGTCACCCACGCCCTGCCCACCCGCTGGCTTCACCCCTCTGGATTCTCCAGTGGGTGTTGTGCCCCCTAAACCCCCACCCACTGCAAGTTCTCTAAACCCAGCAGCTGGGCTCCGGGGCTGTTGCTCTGAGCCCACTGCTCGTACAGCAGCAAGGACCCCCTCCCCAGCCCTAGTCCTACCTCACGGAACCTTCCCCAGGGCCCTGGGGAGGCCATGCCCCTGCTGACCTCCTCTAAGGGGACAGGGCACACGGGACCTGCAGACAGGAAGGGAGCATGTCCCCAAGCTCCAGATGTCACTGTCCCAGTGGTCCTTGGCTTCAGCCTGCCCCCCACTTCTGGGGGTTGAGGAAGCGGCATCCAGAAGTATGCCTTGTGGTAGCTGTGCCCCTGGATGTGACGTCTCCCAGGGCTTCTACACCTGAGATGGGCCCACACACTGGCTAGGTTCAGAATCAGATTTCATCTGAGGCCCAGACAGGGGGGAAAGCTACAGGGTCTCAGGCTCCAAAGGAAGCCAGGGGGCTCATGGCTGAGGGCTCTGCGCCTTCTCAGGGCCTTCTTGGGGCAGATCCCAGATTACTCCCTCCAGCCAGGCTTCGTTCCCAAAGTGCCAGGGCCCCGGGGCCAGGATCCCCAGCCCTGCCCAACTCACAGGGGAGCTGAGAGTGAGCCACACCCTTCCTAAGCCTCAGCCCCCATCTGGGGCTGGCCAGTGCCCTGCCCTCTCCTTTCTCTAACAAGCCCTGCTGGCACCCTGCTGCCACCCATACCCCTTGACATAGCTCAATCTCCGTGATTCACCCTCTACCAGCCCACAGGGTGTGGAGGTTAGTGTGAGAGTGAGTGTGAATATGCGTGTGACTAAACTAAGGACAGACGCTCAGGGCACCAGCTGGGGGCCCCAGGCCCCCAGCAAGCAGCTGCGCTTGGGCCAGCTCAGCACAGGGGTGGTCTGACCACCTGGTTCTTCCTGCATGGCCGCCCACGCCTGGAGCTCAGCCCTGTGTGCAGGGAGACCTCAGCATGGAGAGGGCACCTGCCCAGGCCCCAAGGTCCACCGCCCTTTCCCTCTGGCCAGGCCTCCCGCTGGGTGCCTGGCCTGGGGAGCTGCCCTGTGTCTTCACCTCCCTTGCGGTGACTGCCTGAGCCCCTTGCCACTGCCAGGCTCACCCAAGCTCAGGGCCCCACCCTTTCTCTCCCAGCCAGACACCTGCCTGTGTGAAGGGCCAGCCGTGGGGCGTCACCCATCCCTGGGCACCTCCTCCAGGAAGGCTCCATTCATCCTCTCAGCCACCCAGCCTCCCCTGTGCTCCTGCTCTAGGCAAGGCCCTGTGCTGGGGCCCCAGTTCCAAGTCAGGGGGTGGCAGGGAAGGTCCAGTTAGATGTGGGCGGGACATTGCCAGGTAGAATTGCCCAAGGTGGCACCTGGGTCACCTGGGTAAAGAGTGGTGGGAGGCATGACCCGCTGAGGCAGGAGCTCAGGAGGGGGTGCAACTGCAGGGTTGAGGGGCAGGCGCAGCGTGGCTTCTGGGGGACTGACTGGGTCTGGGACTAGGGGTCGGGGCAGGTGGCTTGGGACACAGGTTGGTGAAATCTGGAGAGACCCAAGGGCCCTGGAGACAGTGGCTGCAGAGAAGAGGCGGCAGGTGGGTGGCCCCTGGGTGGACAGAGGAGCCAGGAGCTGGGGGAGAAGCAGGAGGGAGAGTGTGCTGAGGGGAGTGGTGGCATCGGCTCCACCTGGCAGGGTGGCCGTGCGACTGAGTGAGACTGGGAACAGCGCGGGGCTTAGCCTGCACCCACCAAGTGTCAGCCATTGTTAGCATAACTGCCCTATTCTCCCTGCTTCCCAGGCTCCCAGGTCTCCAGCCTCCCCGTGCCCTTCCTAGAACCCTCAGTAGCTCCCCTTGCTGGGCGCTGCCCGGAACCAGTCCCCAGGCTCAGCACCTCCCATCCTCTCTCTCCTGGGTGCCCCTGGGCTGACTGGGTGAGTGTGTTATGGTACCATGCCCATCCAACGGAGGGAAGCCTGGGCTCAGAGAGGCACAGGTGCAGGGGTGCAGGGGGACAGGCGGGTGCCAGCTGTGTGAGTGCCAGGAGAGAAATCCCTAGCTACCTTCCTGGGCCTTGGTTTCTTCATCTGTTAAGTGGGAATTACTTTAGCACCAACTCTCGGGATGGCCGTGAGGTAAGAAAGGCTGGGGGCAGTGTGAGGCCCAGAGAAAGATGGAGCTCAAGGTTAGCCCTACCAGGCTCACTGGGCCTGGAGCCTCTGCTCCCCTGGCTGTGGGGGACCTGCAGTGGGCTGGTGGGAATCTGCTGTCCAGCCCCTTCAGGGCCCACAGCCCACCTGGACTGGCAGCTGAGCCCACATATCTGAGCCGTAAGCTGGGCGTCGGGCCTGCTCTGCTCCTGACTTAGGGCTCTGGATTTGAGGGTCCATAGGCCTTGGACCTTGGTCCGGAAGACTGTTCACGGATCGCACGGCCTGGGGGGTGTCTTCCCTTTGCAGGGCTTCCCCTCCTCATCTGTAAAGTGGGACAGCAGCCCCATGGGGCTGTGGGAAAACTCACTAGAGAGGGCTGCCCGGAAAGCACTTTGCAAACTGTGAAGTGGCATAAGTATGTTGGTGAGGAGACTGAGGGGGTGGGAGCCGGCGCTGACCCTGCCTGAGGAAGCAGTGGGCACTCACCCCAAGGGGAGTGCATCCCACACCTGCAGTCCCTGCCCTGAGCTGGAGATCGGTGGTCCTGGTGGTAAGCCCGTGCCCAGGGCAGCCTGGGCTCTGCCTCGGGGGAGCCCACGGTAGCTGGACGACCTGGGAGATTCCTCCCAGCCTGAGTTTGAACTGTCCATGGTCGGCAGAATAATAGCCCCCTGAAATATCTGTGTCTTAACCCTCCTGTGGCTCTAGGTGGCAAAAGGAACTTTGCAGATGTG
The DNA here is from genome assembly GCF_040802235.1 of Manis javanica. Lineage (NCBI taxonomy): Eukaryota > Metazoa > Chordata > Mammalia > Pholidota > Manidae > Manis > Manis javanica. Next base: position 113,801,482 of record NC_133165.1, read on the forward strand.
ATTAAATTAAGGCCCTGGATTATGTGGCCGGGCCCAGTGTGGTCACAAGGGTCCTTACAAGTGGAAGAGGGAGGTCAGAAGAGAAGGGACAGCGGAAGCAGGTGGGAGACACCACACTGCAGGCTCAAAGGAGGCCAAGCCAAGGGGTGGGGGGGCTTCTAAAGTGGGGAAAGGCAGGGAAGCAGCCTCTCCCCTAAAGCTTCCAGAAAGAATGCGGCGTTGCTGACACCTCGGTTTTCACCCAGGAAGCCCCGAGCCAGTTCTGCCCTACAGAAGGCAAAGCTCTGCTGTGTGCTAAGGACTCGGGCTGTGGGAACGGGCTAGCGGCATGACAGGCAGCCAGAGCAGCTTCTACCCCCAGGGTGCTCGCGGGTTAGGGACCGATGAGGACCTGGAGGCGGCAATGGGACTGCCAGCGGCTCATCGGTCTTGCTGTGAGCGGGGTCCCAGGGCCCCTGTGGTGAACTTAGCTGGGTATTTGGATGTTTTGCATAAGTAAGTTGGCCAGATAATGGAAATGTATTACATCAACCTTCAAATCTAAACATTTTAACTGATTTTAATGGAAATCTAAAATCTAAGCTCTCATGGTTACATATTCCGAGGCCTCTTTAAAGTAGCCCTAACTGCTGCACCTGTACTCAGCCTGTGCTCAGCGATGGGGGAAATTATAACCAGCAATTTCTGTGTTCAACTGAGTCCCCAAGGGTGGGCAGGACCCTTTGGCCCTGAATGGCCCCAGGCCACCAAAGCGCAGAGCACCCGCTGTCCCCCAACTCCACCTCTGGAGGTTTCTGCTATATCCACACTAGACTGACAACTGTTGTGTCTTTCTGTCTGCAGGGGCCTCGTTCCCTTCCCATGGGGCCGGAGTCTAGGCCTGCTTTGACTAGCTGCGTGGCCTGAGCGCTTGAGTGGCTACTTGGCTCCTCGGGGCCCTGTGGCCTTGTATGGCATCTCCGGGAGCCACAGGAGAGCGGCTAGTGCCGGACTTCGCCGCAGGACTTCAGTCACATGTAGTGTTTGTGTTTCTAAGCTTGGGAACCTTGTAAGCAAACTGCCTGTCCCTAGGTAAACGGGGAGCAGGCAGTGTCCAGGAGAGGGGCTGGAGGCTCGAGTGCGCCCAAAGGGCCCAAGTTTTAGTTCTATGTTTTGTGTCCTCTGCTTTTTGCCTATGTCCTGCCTCTTGGCCATGTGAAGAGGTGGCGCTGCTATTTAAATGACTTGTGGACATCTAAGGAGCCTGTGGCCTCTACAGGCTGGGCACAGATATTTTTGAAATAATTCTGAGTGCAACAGCCTATGAGAGCTTATAAAAGCTAAGCTCTCATCTCCACCTGGGGAGGTGAACTGGAGCCCAAGCTGCAGTGAGGAGGCCCCTTACCCTGAGCCATGGACCAGGTGGGGTGTCCCCTGGGCCTGCAGGACCAGTCTGCTGCTGATGTGTGGTCACTGTGGAGTGGTGAGGAGGGCGTGTGCTCACGGAGCCTCACGGGGCTGGCAAGAGCTGCTCTGCACCCACTCATTTCCGGAGGGGAGAAGCAGTCCTTGCTCAGCAGTTTCCAACCTCCTCTCCTGTCCAGCCTAAAATCAAACCGGGGCTGGCAGACTCCTGCCAGGTCACCTCAGCCACCAGGTGGCTGGGGCCCATGTGCCCTGCTCCGGAGGCCTGTACTGTGACTGCAGTGGCACTGCTCACACGAGGCCACCCTGGGGCGCTGGGGCCCCATCTCCTCTTGGGACCGACTCTCATCTCTCCCCTCGCAGGGAGCTGGCCAGTGCAGCCGTCGAGGGCACAGACTTTGCAGCTGGGTGGCCCAGGTCTGTGCTTGCCATGGACCCTGTGTCTCACCTTCCTCACCTGCTTTTGAGCCACAGAACAAGGTCCTACCCCTTGCCTGCTCTACCCCAGTCCTTTCCCAGGACCCCACACAGACTCAAGCAGCCCACCAGCCCCATGGTGCACTGGGATAAACTGCCTGTGCCCCTTCTCACAGGCCAAGGATGCCAAGCAGCCTGGATGCCCACCATGCAGGCTGCCCCCAGCAGGGGCCAGGCTCTGTCCAGCGCCGAGCAGAAGGGGCACAGTCACGTCCCTCATTCTCCATTCCTCACCTCTGTTAATATGCATGGCTTGGGGGCAGTCAGGCCTTACTGGGGGCTCCTAGTTAGGGCTTGGGGTCCAGCGGGATCCTTAGTCTACCACGTGCTCTCAGAGGAGGCAGGTACTAAGAATTCTGAGCTCTTGAGAGAGAGGCTCACTTCTCAGGAAGCCTCTGAGGATGGTACCTAGTTTTGGGCACGAGGCCCTGGCTGTGGGTCCTCGTCCCTTGCGTAAGTGTTGTGGGGAGACCAGAGGATGTGGGGCAGGACAGGCTCTAAGGGCTGGGTGGGGGGTTTTTATAACCAGATATGGGAATGCAAGGGAGGCCAGCCTTCATCCACCTCCTTGGCCCTCCTAATACCCAGCACAGTGCCCCAGTCTGCTCCCCCAGCTCTCCCCTAAACCCGGGTGAGAGCTTCTCCTCACCGTCCTGGCCCTGCCCAAGGATCTGGCTCTGAGACATCATCTATTGACTTTAATTAGAAACGGCAAGTACAGAAGCCCTCTCTCTCTCTACCCCCACGCCCACCGCCCATCTGCTTGATGCCAACCCAGCTTGGCCCTCTTCTACCACCATCTGCTTGCTGGGAAGGGCACAGGGCACCCGGGGGCTCAGTTCCTGGTGCTGCCTGGCTCTGGCCCAGTGCAGCAGTGTCCACCTCTCCTAGTAAGTGAGGCTGAGGGCTGTCGGCCCTCTTAGGCCTCAGTATGGTTCTAGAACATGGGCAACTCTGAGGTTTCTACCAGCCACCTCTCTTCACCTTTCCAGAAAGGTCATGGCACTGACTCACATCTTCCTGGAGGGTAGTGGATGCAGCTGCATTCTGGGCCCATGAAGTCCACCCGCTGGCAGTTTCCAGCCCTTCCCAGGCCAACCCAGGTGGCTCAGGTCAGTAAGACAGCCCTGTCTGGAGGACTTGCAGAGAGTGGGCTTCCGGCCTGAGCTTGTCCCGTCCGCCTGTGCAACCAGAGGTGAATCCTCAGGCCTCTCTGGACCTCAGTGCTCTTGTCTGACAAAGGGGGCTATTCCTGTCTTGTCCAGTGTGGACTTTGGGGTTCACAGAGTACCATCAGCCAGCCTACGATCTCCTTTGCTCCTCAAAGCCCACTGGGGAGGGCAAGGCTTAAGTCTACTCCCCGGCATCCCCGGCAGGAAAGGCCCCACTTAGACCTCCCTCCTCCCTGGAGGCCTGGGCTCCTCTGACATCCATAGGAGGGTCACAAAAGTAAGGGACCCCTCTGGGACCTTCAGGCTCTGACCTCCATGGTCCTGTGACCTGCACACTTAAGACAGCCCGCACAACCATGACCTCTGGGCTAGGCTCAGCTGTGCAGGGTGGTGTGTGACCTCGTACAAGCCAGGGCACCCCCAAAAGCCTCAGTTTCCTCCCAAGACATGGAAAATGCACTGCCCAGCCCACAGCTCCCACGGTGGGCATAACCGATCAGATCGCCAAGGAGAAGCTGGTGGCCATGCCAGGTGACCCTGCAGCCGTGCTCTGGAGCCTCTGGGGGAGCCAACTAAGGGGCAGAGAAAGGAACACATGAGGCAGCCTTGCTCTTCTGTCCCACAGACTGAGCCTGACCAAAGGGCAGTCACTCTCTCCTCCTTCCTTTCTCTTCACGCTTCCCAGGATCTGCGGGTCAGCTCGCCTTTGGGGCCACCTTCAGTGGCACTGGTGTTTCTAGGCAGGCCTCCCTAGAATCTGGACCAGACCAGGGGCAGTGCTCAGCATGACATCACATGGGGCTCCCCCCAAGGCAAGTGGGGGCCTGAGGGGGGACCACAGAAACGTGGTCTTGGGCTGGGGTCATTCACAGAGTTGAGGGGCTTTGGGGGCACAGGGGCTGCGTAAGCCGTGCTTTCACCTGGGCCTGTAGATGACCTTAGTTCCCCCCTCTCTGGGTAGCAGATTTCCTAACTATGAAGTGAGCAGGGCAGACTGGATACCCCTGAGATCCCTCAGCCCCAACGTTAGAGGTGTTGCTTTTTCCCTGGCTGCGGCTTCTCTCCTGGGCAGGGAGGCAGATAAGGACTGTGCTGCCCAAATCCGTGTGCTGCACTCACACCCTCCTTTGCTTTTGTGTTTCAGTATCACTTTTTGCTGATCCTGGTATCCTAACTGCAAATGTGGACATTTACTTCAAGTCCTGGGCCTCGCAGCAAATGTCCCTTTACGTGCAGAGATCACTAGGCATTGGCTCTGGGCTCTTTGCTACAAACACACAAAGAAATACATGTGTTTGATGAAGGGTAAAAACTTCAAAAAGGAAAAAGTGAATTCACATTTAGAGAGGAGCCCCCCACACTCACACCTGGCACACGTGAGTGCACATGTGTGGACAGGGCACACACAGTCCACAGACACACCCTCACAGCCTGAGACGCTAGCACACACACAGACGCCCCACACCAGCACACACCTGACACACGCACGTGCGCGCAAAGGTGTAGGTACAACAAAGGAAGTGGAAGAAAAGTGTTACCCATGAGTAGCCGCCGTTTCACCCGCTTGTCCACATCAGCTACTGACGTGGCATTGAACTGAGAGCGCTCAATTGCAGCCTCATCCTTCTCTAAAACACAAGTAAGGGACAAACATGGACCAGTGGTTAATGAGAGCCCACTTCCCGCGGCCCGAGACAGTCAGCCTCTCGGCATGGCGCACACAGAGCCGACACGGCCGGGCCAGCCGGCGTCCTCGCCAAGGGCTAATCCCAGGGACCTCCAAGGTGGTGTGTTCAGGGCAGAGCAAAGAGGCAACAGGGCAGGGGGTGTGTGCAGAAAAGGGGACGACCATAGAAGGACACAGATGGGATGCAGGGCCCATCTGCAAACAAACAGAGGAGGAGGCTGAGTTCAGAGCAGACACCGCCCATCTGAGAGGGGCCACAGAGGCAGACAGCACTGCCTGGCACTTGGCAAGACATGCTGATTACAGACACCCCCGGCTCAGGCTGGAGGAGCAGGCACAGGACAAGGCATAGGTCAAGGGGACGGGGCCATGGGGTCCGGTGCTGGATGCGCCTGGACAGCAGACATCCTATCTCATGGGTGTGGAAGTGCGCCAAACACTCATGCAAAATTAAGGACAAAACAGACCGAGGAACAAACACACACAGAGCAATGGATTCACTCTAACAGACACAGAGAAACCCGGGGGTCAATTCGGGCAGCACTGGTTGCCTGCTTGTCTATAGAGGGTTAGAGCAAGACATTCAAGTGCTCAACAAGGGGTTGCAAAGGTGGTCAGTCATTTTAGGAGCGTGCACAGAAGGACGGTGGGCCAGGGGCATTCTGGCTGCATGGCACGCAGCTATGCCACGATGCTTCCCATGGAGGAGCATGTGGGGTTAGCTGCTTTCTTTGCTAGGTGGGAGATGTGTGGAGACACTTCCCCAAGGGGGGGAACCTCAGCAGCAGTGAGCAAAGGCAGGTGAAGATTCTGGCCAGCAAGGCGGGGTGGGTGGGGGGCAGGGGTCCAAGGGCTGGGCCCGGAGAAGGATTTCTAAGGGGAGGGAGGCAGGATTGGGGTAAGGGAGGAAAGTTAGTGTTAGAAAATAGATCCGAGCAGGGACCTTTACATGCAGAAGACACTGAAAGATAAAAAAATAAGAATGGATGAGTGAGGTGGACAAAGACAAGATATGTTAGACGAGGCTGGGTATGTGTTTGGCCTGCAGCTGTTTGCACTGGTCCGGTGGCCGGCAGAGGCGTCTCCCCGGCAGACGCAAACGCTGAGGGAGACCCCAGCAGACGAGACAGGCAGGGGGCCGCCGGGCCCAGGAGGGCCCCCGGCACAGGATGGTGGAGACAGGGTGAGAGGCGGGAGAGGAGGTTCTAGATGGGATCAGGCTGCAATAGAGGCACTGGTCTGAGACCGGGTTTTGCTTTGCAATTGGTTTGGTTGGTTGGTTTGATTTGGTTTTTGGCTCTGAAAATAATTAATGAACGTCAGTTATCAGACAAGACAGGCAATCAGGGACCATCAGCAGAGAAGCAGGAGGAATGAGATAAAATGAAACCAGAAGTGGCCGCCTGGGAGGAGAGACCACACAGAGGAAGGGGGAGCCGCGCAGCAGCAGCAGCAGCGCCGGGACGGAGGGAGCGCTGGCCCCGGCTGGCCTGGCCCCCCAGCTCCAAGGGGGCCGTCGCAGGGGACAGACGGTGACAGCCAACTCCGGGCGGGAGCCAGGGCTTTGCTTGCTTGCCAACCCTTTTGTTACTAGAAAGTCCCTCAAGAGACAGCTTCAGAGTTGATAATGAGAACGGGGCTTTAAAAAAAAAATCACCATGATAACTGACTTGTGGTTTATAAAGTTTGCCAGCGCTGAGGAGAAAGAAGAGGATGGACAAAGTTGGATGGGCACCAACTTCGAAATTCCTCTTTCTTTCAGTTAAAACACTTGCTGTCACTTTCGAGTGGGGAAAGGACTAGTGACCATGGCATGGGATGACCACACGTCCTCCGAATGCCCCCTGCGAAGAGGGTCCAGGAGGAAGGGGGTGCCCGAGCTCGGATTGGGACTCCAGGTAACAGGCGAGGCGACAGAAGGGGCATCGCTGGGGAGGGACTGCGGGAGGGGAGGAAGTGTGCCCGGGAACAGAGCGCAGACCCCGCCTGCGGTTCAGACCATCATCTGCCCTGGTGTTCCAGGCAGGGAGGGCTGAAAGCAGTTTTCTGAGCAGACCTCTGGGTTTTCCGACTGCAGAGGGTACCCACATCACTAAAGGGCCCCGGCACAGGTCACAGGAGCCCGCGGCGTCCCCACACCAGGGGAGGAGACCCTGTGCTTCAGGAGCAGCAGTTGCCTGCCTAGGGACACACACCTCCTGCTCCCCATGGACCACCTGCCTGGGGGTCCCTCCAACCCATGCTGGGGACGAGGACCCACAGAGCACCCACTGTGACGCTTGGCAGAAGGCAGAGGGGCTTGGTCCTGGGGGTCCGGAAGCACAGTGGGTAGTCTCCCCAGAAGGCTTCCCTTGGGGTTGCCTGCCAGCCCCATCAGAGCGGGGGAGGGAGGGGGACACCCCTTTTCTCATCTCCTTTAAGTTTCCTTCTTGGAAACTAGGACATAGCGGGGTGCTGGCCAACGTCAAGGGAGCAGGGGGCGCAAGGGGACTCGTGAGCGGCTAAGGTGCCTACTTACCGATGCACGTCCGACCGTCAGAGTGGAGGGCATACTTCTGGTGGCAGCCACACATGGGGCCCGTGTCCGTGTCTTCGCAGCTGTGCTGGCAGCCTCCGTTTCCATAGTTACAGGTTACTAGTCAGGCCCCAAGTGAACATATGTATGTATAAACAGAAGAACAACAAAATGATTAGTTTATTGGTGTTGGTTGTTTCTTTTAAAGGATTGGGGAGGAAAGTGAGGGCCTAAGATGACCGGGGAATAGACACACACTTTCCTGGACTTCAGCCCCACCGGTGTCTTGGCTGGAGTCACTCACTCCCTAGAGGCAAACTGGGGTGGGACAGAGAATGGACTCTGGGGTGTCGGGGCTGTGAGCAGGGCTGGCAGATAGTGGAGTTCTTGTGCTAGTTGAAGAAAGGGATGCTAGACAACTTCATCATTCCTGGATTGCAAAAGACACTTTCAAATAGCCTCCCTTGATGGGGCAAATGCCTGTTACCACCAGGAATACCCTGTAAGGTGGGAGGAAGGTGGGGGGCCCAAGGTGGGAGAGGACAGTCATTTCCTTAGCTCTTGCTTATGTCTTAGGGTGTGTGGAAGAAGGTCCCCACAGAGGTCTATTCTCTGCAAGTCCCAGCAGCCATCTCAAACTCTATCCCCTCAAAGCCCTAATCCTCCCAAGGCAACGTCCAAACAGACAGAACATATGCAAATGAATGTCATCTCAGGAGCAGTTTTATCTAAATTGTTACAAGGTTTGCAATGCCTGTGGCCTGGAGGAGCTGGTGAGCTTCAGCCAGAGCCCTAAATGTCTTACAGCATCTACAACCTGGGCCGGCTGAAGAGGGGGCTGAAAAGGAGCCAGGCTGAAGTAGGAAAAATGGTAAGTCCTCGTTTATTTACAAGAAAACACCTGTTACTACTTTCCAGGGTGAGGCACGTCTCTAAAGGAGACCCAAGATCTCTTGGGAGAGGCTCGTGTGGCCACGCTTTACTCCACTGGTGAGACAGCGGGGTGTCTGCTGTTTGCGTGCAGATGGTACAACGGGGCCTTGAGAACAGGGTGTCTTCTTGGGTACTTTAACTATTTGTCCAGAGTTCTACCTACACTCTTAGTTTACTACTATGATGATCAAATATGCAAAAATAAATCTCAGACCAACCATGGTCAGAGGGGCTGGAAATTTCAAATTGGCAGAGTCTGGATGAGTGCCCTTCTATCAGGTTACCCACGAACAGGGCTGGTACCAGAGGGAAGTCACTTGGCGGCAAATCCCTGGTGACGGATCCCCAGCACTTCAGGACTGAGTCTGCAGCTAGCTGCCTGTCCTGGGCTCCCCTCCTTTCTCCAAGAGAACAGCATGGAGCCTCGGGGTGCCCGCCCGGAGCGGCAGTGGCCCTGTCAGCCTGGACACATGCGGTCTCCCCACCACGTGAGGAGGACCTAAAAAGAATGGTTCCTGCCCCATGTCCCAGACGTGGTCCTCAGTGACTGGAGGCCCCGCTGGGCTGCCTTCTCCAAGGGAGCTAACGGCCATCTGAAGGAGGGACTCAACTACCAGCGTGGCATTTCAAGGAACTGCAAAACTGCTTCAGGAATCACAGCTGGACTGGGAGCACAGAATCTTCTGGCCTTTTCTCCCAGGAGTGCCTCGTCTCCACTCTGCATTCCCAGGGCTCACATTCTCTCATCTCTGGAACAGCTTGTCTCTCTGCCCAGGAAGAGGCCCAGGGAAGCCCAGGGATCCTGGGGGCTGCTGCTTAGCCTAGATCCCAGGTGAGGGGAGAGATCTGAGCAGAGCTTGAGCTTAGGCTGGACATCATGTGCCTTTCCAGCCCGAGAAAAGCCCCATTGCAGAGTGGGCAGGGGTGGAGCTGGGGCGAAGGCAGGGAGAATCCTGCGCACAGTTCTCTCCGAGGTCTGAGCTCCAGGAGATGGGCCGTGCCCTGCAAGTTACTCTAAGGAGGATACAGGCTGGCCAGAGGCACCTTGCAGGAGGGCCTGGGTCCACCGCTCTCTCCACACAGGCAGTTGTACATCTCACAGACCCCGAGGGCTGAGTTTGTGAGCACCTGGACAGACTACAGCTTGTGCTCCAAAATAGACACTGGCGCCCCAGGATCCAGAAAGAAAGAAAAGGCTGGGAAAACCCTCCCTTGGCCCTGGAGTGGTCCTGGTCTCCGGAGGGATGAAGAAGTTTGCTGCAGAGGTCCTGTGGCCCTGCGGTCCTCTGAGGCTTGCGAGCTCAGGCCTCAGCCCCCAACCCAGCTCCAGATTTACAATTTCCTGGCTCTCAAGTGACCTCAAGAGTTAGAGGGAACATCTCAGAGCCATTTTTACGCTAACCCTGCACATTAACCACACAGAAGGAATCAGGGCTGACTGGATGGACAGCCATCTGTGCCCTCCTGTGAATGAGGCAGGGCATCACCCACTCCTTGGTCCCGGACTCTCCACATGCCCTGGCAATACCCAGCCACCAAGTGGAGAAGGTGGGCAGCTGTGTCTTTTACCAGCAAATATTCTGGGCAAGGGGTTAGCTCTCCTCTCTCTCTGTCCTGCTGGGGTTGGGGGAGTCTTAGCTGCTCGCAGAGCCCCGCCCTATCTCTGCCTTCTCTGACCAGGGTGGTCTCCGGGGAGATGCTCTCTGACAAACTGTCCCCGGGAGCATGTGTCCCAGAACGAGTTATAGAATCAGGCAGGGAGTTGGTCCGTCCCAGCCACTCCCTGGGGCTTGCACGCAGCTCAGGGCATGGCCAGGCGGGTGTCGCATGTGCTTTTCTTCCGCGGGCTGAGCTTGACAACAAGCCTTCTGGCTCCACGTATGCTTGTCTTGTCCTTTGTCCTGAGGAAGCTCAGACTGCCTGACGGGAGGGCTGGGAAAGTGGAGCCATTCATTTTCTGAAGGTTGCCAGGTGGCAGGAGATTTCTCTGCAGCCACAGGACTCCGTGTGGTGTAGGGACCAGGAGGGCCTGGCTGGACGAGTCCCAGGGCTGGAGTCCCAGGGCTGGAGCTGGGCATTTCCCGGTCAACACTGTCCCTGCCCTTGGTGACAGAGCGCATGCTCACGTCGGTGGCCTCACAGGGAAGACCAGGAAGCAAGAGGGCGTCCGGCCCGCATCTCGGACCGGAGCTGGGCAGAAGGAGGCGTCCTCGCCGCGGGGACGCACACGGCGTGAGTGGGGGCTGGAGCGCGAGCTCCCTGGAGGAAGGATTGTGTCTGATGCCTGCGGGTCCCCAAGACCCTGGGCACTGTTTGAAGAGAACATGAGTTGGGAAAGGTATGGCACGTGCCCAAAGGACAGCTGAGGACAACTGAGAACCGTGGTGACTGGGGACGGTGGACCGACAAAGGTCTTCTCCGGAGTGAAGGATGGGAAGAAAGGCCGTTTTCCTGCCAAGAGCTGGCTGGCCCCAGGCTCCTGTCTCGGCAGTCGTTTGGGGCTGCTTTCACTGCTGGGCATGGGCGCCTCCTCCGCACCACCTCTGGGCATCAGAAAGTGGGCCTGGCATGAAATGCTTGCCTACGGCCAGAGGTGGGAAGGGCTCAGTCTGCCTCCCTGAGAGCTTTGCAGGGAGTTACACCAGTTTGGGCATCTCAGCTGCCCAGGGGGCAGAGGCCACCTCACCATCGCCCACGTAGCTGCTCGAGGCCACACCGGGTCTGAAGTCTTTGAGGGCGAGTGGAGTGTGTTCACCCACTGTCCTCCAGGGTCCTGACACTGCTGTTTGCTGGCTGCCACTCCTGCTGGACAGCCAGTGACCACACTAGAGGCCGCCGCACACTAGAGGCCGCCGTACACTAGAGGCCCGCAGCTGACCTCCCAGCCGCTCCTGAGGTGGCACCTGCGGCACCATCCACCATGGGCCTCACAGGGGAAAACTGCAAGGTGTGACCTTTGCTTCTGGGAATACGGCCAGCATAGCCTGGGCTGGTTACCCGCCCCCCAAACTGAGCTCCTTTCCTTCTTTCTACCATCCTGCTACTAAGGGCCGCCCTAGCCCCTCGGGAACCCTGAGCTGGTAGCCCTCTGTGCCCCAGCCCCTCCACTCCTGCTGGGGCTCAGGCTCAGAGCTGAGGAGCCTCGGGGGCAGGGAAGGGAAGGGGTCACAGGGAGCACCGGCAGGGCTACCCTACAGGGCCCATGGAAGCTCTAGCCTGACTCCGGGCTGTGTCGGTGGTGTCATGGCAGGTGGGGGATGCCTCAAGCTGGGGGTTCCCAGCCCTTGCCCCTCATGCCCTGCTCTTCTCTCCACCCCAAGGGGCTGAGAGCCCTCCCTGGGCAATGTCCAGCAGACTGGACAGACCCCCTTCCCCAAAGCAATGGCAGGAGACGCGTGGGGATGTCTGACCCGTTTGCCTCCATCTACCTACGTGTGCAGTCCTTCTGGTTTTGGGCAAGGTCAAAGCCGGGCCGGCAGTCGCAGGCCACCCCACCTTTGGGCGTCTCTCGGCAGATGTGGGCACAGCCATGGTCTTTGTTCATGCAGTTCATACCCTCTGGGAAGAGACAGACAAGGGAGGGGTTGGGAACCGGGGAGAGAGAGGGAGAGAAAAAATTTCAGGCTGGGAAGAGCTAGCCAGTGAAATGCCACAATCAAACGGAGTGAGCTTGGGGTGCCATTAGCACACACAGGGGTGCGTGCCTAGCCATCCAGATGGGGATCCCTTGGGGGAAACACGGTGCCCGGGTCTAGAGCCAGGCCTCACTCTGAGAGCCACACTGTAAATGACACTGTGGGACCCATGGAGGCAATGCTCCTGCCCTTGGTCAGATTACAGGGTCTGGTCTATGGGGCTGCTTTCAAGTCAGGACTTTAGACAGTTTCCCCACTAAAGTGGGTGTGGATGGCACTGCAAACGATGGTGGTGCGTAGTAGTTAGTCTGTACAAGGATGCCACGTGCCCCTGTAAGGCAGGCGGAGCCTTCTGTTTTGGGCTGGGCCCATAGGGGGTTGGGTGGGTGGGCTGCAACCCTGAGCTAACGCACCCTGGCTCGCATCTAGCTGTCACACCTGGAGGTACCTTTGGTCCGCTTAGCCGCTCTGACTGCATTTCTGCGCAGGCCTGAGGCTGCCGCGCTGGCCCACCGGACCTCAGGGCAGCAGAGGCTCCGCCTCGCCATCCCCTTGGCCACGTCCTGAACTACAAGCCACCCGCAGAGGGGACCCTCGCATGTATCTCATTGTAGTGCTCCCAGGACCCATGGAACTCTGCCCCTGAGTGCAGCGCCCCGTGTGATCTGCCGCTGGCCCCCCACCCCTGCATGGCCCCCCTCGGCCCTCATGGAGCTCATCCCAGGTCCAGGAGCGTACTTGTTACCGCACTCCTGATCTCAGCCTGAGATCCCTGCTGGGCGGCAGGTACCAACTGCTAAGCAAGAATATTTCAAACCCCGGGCAGCTTTTTCTCTGCAGCCTCATCTTAAAGGAGCAGTGACTGACCTCCAGGCCCACTGGATGGGGAGCCTGCTACAGGGTGCCAGGGAGGGGCCACCCCGTTGCCTGCTGAGGTGCCCCTACACTCTGTCTACAGGGGGCTTTTTAAAATCTGGAGCCTCTTCTACGTTGGCCCTGCCTGGCAGGCCCTTGCTGCTCGTTCTCCTGGCTGGTCTCAGAAGCCCTGCCCCTCACGAGGCCAGCCAGACTCCAAGGCTCTTCTCCTCCAGGCTCCCAGGACCCCGGTCAAGGTGGTGACAATGTCCTACGCATGTTCTGGGACCCCTCACCCTCTAGAAGGCAAACACCCCCTTCAGAGAAGGAGGAGCCCCTTCAGGCTAAGACACCTGCCCCAAGGCCTCTGGGAGCCAGGGCTTGAGCCATAGTCTCAGACTGCAAGCCCACCATCCTGCCTCTGCGGGGGCCTTGCTGAGCGCAGAGCTAAGCTGCCTACGGGCTTCAGGGGCTGGACTGCAGACCATTCGAGCCTCCAGACCCCACGCCCCACCCGTCAGTGCGAGCTGGGGATTGTGCTGAGCCGGCCGTCTGGGCCCTCTCCTCAGTCACCCCGAGCTCCCGAGACCTTCCCCTCCTGCCCACAAGGCTTGCTCTCTCCCCTCTGACTGCCTGGAGCACCTCGGACCCCCTGCATTGACCCCAGTTGATGTTTATCTTCAGGGTGACTGGTGAATGAGTTCTCAGAATTTATGAGGTTGTCAGGGGTCGAGTGAGAGGCTGTAGGTCACAAGACCATCAAGAGGCTCAAGGCTCATGGGAGAAGCACTGCCGTCCTCCCACAAACCGCCGAGACCCGCCTTCTGCTACCGCGGGCGAGGAGCCGGCCGGAAGGAAGGAACCCTGCAGACAGGGACACACAGGCAGACACATCTCCTTCCCAGACGGCTCACCGACCTCCGCTTAGGTGACACTAGCTCAGGCTTGACCCTGCCACATTAAACAAAGGTGTGGGGCAACCGAAAATTCACACAGACTTAAAAACACAAACACCCTGGCTGCCACGATCAAGATGAAAAAAAGTCTGGAATTCAGTAACACAAAAAAATTGAAATGAATGAAGGCCTACACTTTGCTTGGCACGCTGACCTCTGGTTTCATCTGATTTTACGACTCTTATTATTTCTTCACCTGCGTTTTCTTTCTCAGATGAAACTGCCAGACTGATGCAGAGTATGACCAACTAACCAAGAGTGGGGCAAGCAAAGCATTGAAAAGCCACGGTACTTCCCCGGAAGTTACAGTCCATATGGAGAGACCAGCCCTTTGTGCCCACTAAGCTCCCAAAGTGCATGTATGCATGACCACAGAGTGGTGTGGGACAGGACAGCGGTGTGCTGAGGGATGCTTAGCCATTGGCAGGGGTGGGGATGGGTTATCGGGCCTGGTTTGCAGTGGTCAATTTCTGTGGTGTAAACATTCCAACTGTGGCTGATTTCAACTACCAGGGACAGTTTCACGGAAGGTGGAGCTGGGAAAGACATGCACTGCCAGCTCTGATGAGCCAGTGTGAGCCAGCCTTGGCACATGGCTTTTTTAGAGAGGCAGGTGGGAGTGGGTATGAGTCTGGTCTCCGTAACTGCTGCAAGTCCTGAAGAAAGTTGCTTTACTTCTTGAGCCTCATCTGTAGAATGGGAACGACAATCTCTGCCTCATGGACAGGGATGTGCAAGATAAAGGTAGGACTAGATCCTTCCCCGGGGGGTACCGACATCTGAAGGCCGGTGTCTTCTGCAGAGCTGGAGAGAGTGCAGCTTCTCATGGGCCCTGTCTAGGCTTGTATGTGGTGAGGGAAGGGAGACTGAATTGTCACCAGCGAAGAATCACAACTTACAGGAAGCCATGCTAATCATTTCCGACCATAAATCTGTCACTGGGGAGCTGATGCGGCCCTGCGCCTTGGACACGGGATGGGCAGTCAGCTTCAGAAATCACGCTGCCTCCTCCCGCACCATGAGCTTGCCGCCAAGTAGTCTTTCTGAGTATCCAGATGTGAATACTGAGCCAAGATGTTGATGTTGTCGTTTTGCTGGCAAGGGACAACCTGGAGGATAATCTCCTATTCTAGTCCCAAATCGGTGTGGCACTGAGCAATGGGCCCTGGAGCCAGGAGCAATGGGCCCTGGAGCCACAGCCACTGGCAGTCACAAAGACCTCGACTTCAGTCCCCTGGACTGGGGGGTGGGGAGGGCAAGGCCCCCCCACCTTTCACCTGTGGCGCCGAGCTGAGGTCATGTGACCAACTCTCCTCGCTCAGGACCCCCCACAGCCCCAGAGCCCTCAGCCCCCCACCCAGCAGCCCCCAGCCTCTCAGGGCAGCGCCGGGTCATTAGCCGGGTGGGCTTCAGGACCTCTCCACATTTCTGACAGTTATCGAGGAGCCCAAAGAACTCTGCTTATGTGTGTGTGCGTTATAGCTGTTAATATTTACCATACTAGAAATTAAACAATATTTATTAATTTATAAAAGTAGAAATAAAAAATCTATAACATGCTAGTGTGAATGTATTTTTTATTAAAAACTACACTTTCCAAAACAAAGGGGAGTCAGCAGAGGGAAGAGTCCTCACAGAGGAGAATGGGGGTGGGTGTCAATTCTTGGCCATACAGCTTGAATCCCTGGGGGTGCAGCTGGGCCTGAAGCCATGGCCCCTGCTTCTCCAGGCACTTGTCACCTCTGGCCTCTGCTAGGCCGAGGGGACGTCTCTGTGGGCTGTGCCTGCCCCATACCGGATGCTACGGTGGGGGGAGGGGCAGTTGAGTGGTAGTGACGCCCCAGAGGCCGCTTGGTTCTGTAAGGCTGAATGCCACCTCGTCCCTCCTCCAGGAAGCCCCCCTCGGCCCCCAGGCCCTCCGTCTGGATGCCTGTGTTCGCCTTGCTCACAGCAATGATGTAACATGTTGCTACTCTCTGCTCTCCCTGTGACTCTGCCCTGCCCCGAGGCAGGCTGAGCTCTGCGCCGTTTCAGTGACCTCACCATCCAAGACAGGTCCTGCCTGCGGAGGGGACGCACTGTGTCTCTGTGGTGAAGGGAGGGAAAATGGAATAAGCTTGCCCTTCCTCCATGAGGGCCTGGGTCTCAGACCCTCGCAGCCCCTGTCCTGGGCAACAGGCTGATGTGGAGTGAGCTGCTGGGAACGGCAGCTGCCAACGGCTATGCTTGTGTGGGGCTGGAGTCCGCTCAGCTTGGGTGCTTCCACGGGCACCTTCTCCCTCAGACGGTGGCATCAGATCCTTGTCATCACATTTGAAATGACCCTATTAATGACTCCAAAAATGGCTACTGTTGCCCAGTCTGGGAGGCAGGGGGGACATACGGTTTCCTCTGTGCTGGTAATTCAGCTCCTCACCAGCCGTGGGCACGGTGCCTGCGTTGCCCTCCCCTCACTCCAGGGCAGCACTGGCCCCTAGGCAATGAGGAGATTGGCTCCGTGGCTGGCAGAACCACAAATGGTCAGGGCTGGATGGGTCCTTTCAGTCCATCCTGTCTGTCCATCTTACAGATGGGGAAAATGAGGCCCCGGTCACACAGCAGGAGAGGACAAGGCTGCCGGGCTCCCAGCCATGGCTCTGCTGCCCTGGGGTCGCTGTGCTGCGCTTGGGGGTCCCAGAGAGCTGACTGGCAGTAAGCATTTCCTGGATGAACATAACTGGGAAGTCGGCAGGGTTAGTGTAATAAGTGGTGCCTGTTACTATTAATTGCCCACTAGAAGTGAAGACCAATTTAGGTGCTGCCTCCTGTGTGAGGCTCTCTGGGCAGCTTCTCACCAAAGCATGTAACCCCAGCTCCTCTCCGACCATCCACCAGCCATCGCTGAGGGTGAGCCTCAGCTCACCTGCAGAACCGTGCGGCTCCCGCAGAGGCCTACCTCTAACTGCAGGGTCACTCCTCTGGCCTTTCCAAACAGCGTGAGGTTCCCTGCAGCCAAGCTTAGTGATGCCTGGGTCTCTGACCCGCCGCCTGCTTGTCCTCGGAGTCCCCCCACTGAGCTGCTCCACGAGAGGTTGTGGCCTCTCAGCTGAGCAAGGTCACTCTGCCTGCCTCTCAAGCAAGGGGACAGTGAAGGGCCAGCCTAGGAGACGAGTGCCTCAGGGCAGTACCGAATAGAGCCTCCTCCACACACGCTTTCTCTGGACTGGGCGTGAAAGCTGCTCCCAGGTCAGCTGACATGCCCTCATTCTAGCACAGCTCAAGAACGGAGCCCACAGACCAAGTCTCCTGGTCCTGTCTCCTCCTTCCGGTTGGCAAAATGCCGACGAGGCGGGAGGAGGGCCAGCCCGCGGTGCCTCCCGCGCAGGTCTCCATGGTTTTGCCTCTCACTCGCCAGCCAGCAACTCGAGGCAGGGAAGGTGTCTTGCTCGCTGCCATGCTCCGGGCCCAGAACCCTGGCTGCACACAGCAGGTGCTCAGTGAATCCTGCCGAGGGGGGAATGCAAAGCCGAGGGAGAGAGGCCAGCTCCCAGGCCCAGAGAACAGCCTGGCCGGGTGCTCGCCAGCATCAAGGCACCCTCAGGAAAACCACCACACAGGAGGGGCTGGGACCGGAACCCGCTGGCGTTCTACTCGCGCCTCCAGTTGGGCTCCTTCTCTGAGCTGCCATTTTCCTAGTTAGGAGATGGATTGCCGCAACGTTTACCTCTGAGGGTTGCCCTGAAGCTCAAATTAGATAACTGTGTGAATGTGTGAGGTGGAGGGGGGGGTTGCTAAGCAAACACAACTGTTATGGAAGCACTTCCACCCTGCTCCTGCTTCATTCCCCTTTGTATTAATGCTCGTTGTAGCTAAGTCACTCTCTCCTGTCAATCTGGTATCTGGAGGGGAGGCCAGAGCTTTTATCTTTCTCTGCATCATAAGTGCCGGGCACAGGGCCTTGGCCCAGAGCAAGGAATCAGCAAAGGATAAATCAGTGGCTGAAAGAAAGAGGAGAACCAGACAGAGGGAGAGAGGGAAGGGTGGAAGAGGGGAGGAAGTGACGGCTAGCCTCTCTCAGAGCGGATCTAACTTGCTGCCTGTTATTAGGGGACAAGTTGAGAGGCGCAGAGAATTCTGAAACCACTGTTGTGGCAGTTGTGTCTTTTATGAAACAGCTCCTCAGGATGCCTGCTGTAGGAAATGTACGGCACACACTAAAGGCCCCTGCCCCCTCATGGAGGCTCTGGGTTCTAGGCTTAGAGACCCCAAAACTGCAATTCCTCACCTTCTAGTTGAGGCCCTAATGGCTGAGGGACTGAGCTGGCACAGACCGGCGCAGGGGACAGGGCATGGCTCCACCACCTGGAGAGGCCTGCTCGGTGCCTCTAAGTCGCAGGGGTAGATTGGGTGGCCCGCCCTCCCTGCCCTCTCCCAGGAGGGTTGTCCTGAGGGCAGTGAGCTGCCACAAAGAATTACTGGAATGGCCCAACAAGGGCCTCAGGCTAAGTGGAGGTTTGAGTGTGAAAAGGTGAACCCTGGGGCATGAGGGGTGCTTCTGAACCAGGGAAATGGTCCTGGGCTCCGCACTAGAAGGAACTTCAGGGTCCACTGCCCATTCCCAGCACCTCTGAAGTAGTCAGGCCCACTCTTGCTAACTCCGGCCGGCATGCTGTCTCCCCTGATGCCAGCCTGCGGGCTCCTCTGGGCCCAGAGTGGGCTCCGGTGAGTGCGGAACTGAAGGGCCCTGGCTCAGACTCTATCCCCCTGTAGCCCCCTTCTGTGTATGATGTCTGCTCTTGGGGCCTGTGCAAGAGCTGCCTCTGGGCCAGGTGCAGCCCCTACCCTCGGCCTAGCTCCCTGTCCTGATACAGGGAGGTAACCACGAAGCATTGAGCACAGCAGAAGCTGTTTATCTCCTCTTCCTGAGGGGAAATGAGATAGAATTTCAGAGTCGTTCCCAGAAATTCTGGTCATCAGGGGCCCGGTGCCAGTTAGCCCAGGCTGCCCACCAGGTCGAAACTAATTTGATCCAACCCACCCAAATCCAATTACATGCTGCAAACTCGGACCGAGTGTCTCCTTGGTGCCCAGGATGGTGTGGGGAGCAACGAGGAAACGGAGCTTGGCTGTCACACTGCCAGGTCCTAATTCAGACTCTGCCAATTGCTGCATGACCTTGGGCAAGCCCTTCGCCTCTCTGAGTCTTGGCTTCCACCTGTGCACAAGTGGGTAGTCACGGGACCTGCCTCCCAGGCGCCTTACCACTTTTGGATACTCCACGAGACTGTGCAAAGAGTTGTAAGTGATGGCAGAACCTGCCTGCCCCAAACCAGCGTGCACGTCGCATCTTCTGCAGAGCCAAGCGCACGGATCCCTCTAACGCAGGGTAGGGGGAGGCAGGCCCAATCTGTTTGTACTTAGGAGCCGGGCCTTCCTCCTTGCCTCTGGCCTGGGATAACAAAGCTGGAATGTGTGCCTCCCAAGGGTCGTTGCCATGGTGACTGCATCAATAACATCATTTTCTGCATCCGTGTCCCTTAAACACACGGGGAGGGAAGGCCAGCTGGGAACGCAGAGTAAGGAGAAAAGAACAATTAACTCGCTCTGCCCTTCCCCCCACTTGGGAGGCAGGGATTCTCTTCCTCTTCCACCTCATCAATAGGAAATTGGACAGCCCAGAAAGAGGCTGGGGCCTCGGGGGGGTGGCAGGAAGAGGCTGCTGCCTGCCCCAGACTCGGCAGACCATCCAAGCTAGGCAGGGAAACGCGACCTGGCTTCCACAGGCTCCCGAGGGGGGGGATGAAGAAAATGTCAGAAAGGCCCTGCCGTGGGGGACTAGCACAGCCACGGCAGCCGGGATGGGACTCCAGGGAGAGGTGACATTGACAGGCACGGCTGCGCACCGGCGCCCAGAGCTGCCTGTGGCCAGGCTGTTCCACGCACTGTAGTTATATCATCTCAGTAATATTTCTGCTGCATTTTCCCCATTTAACAGATGAGACACTGAGGCATGCATGGGGAGTTAACAGCAGGTGAGGGGCTGATCGAGGGGCAGCCCTGAAGCAAGACAGAATGGAGGCAGCTCTGGGCTGCAAAATAGGCCGACCTGAAATTCTGCAGGCTGATGACCACTGCAGCTCCTGCCATTATCGAGCATCTACTGCACGCTACTCACTTTACGTGAAATAACTTCCTGTAAGCCTCCTGGCCGCTTTTCAAAATAGACACTACCATCTCCACTTTGCACGTGAGGGAGTAGGGTGAAGAAAGGGGTGGTGTCTTGCCCAAGGGGCACGAACCCGTGTTTCACATCAGAACCTGTGCTCCCAGTGGACTGCCAGGAGCAATGGGGCATCCGTCCAGGGGAGCGGTGGAAGCCGGGATTGTCCCCTTTATTCCTTAACTTCGTCTGCACCCCATACTGAGTCTCTTCAAGCTCCCCCCAGTGCCAGCTTCTCCCAGGTGCCTGCTGTCTCATCCCAACCCTCCCCCCAGTTGGAGGGTGCTGCCACCCCCAGCCCATCAGACCCCTGCCTGAGCTCGCTGGGGGCCTGCTCATCCCGACTCCCCAGGGGCCAGCCCCAGGCCTGGCATGGAGGCAGAGGCGAGAGAATGGACCTTTCAGTCTCACCTGCAAGGTTAGGAGCTTTGGCCTCACTTTTAAGAGCAATTCAGAGAGGTTAAACAATATGCCCATGGGCGCTTGAGTAGGACGTGGTAGAGCCAAAATTTGAATCCTTTCCATCTGACTTAAAGACCTGCCCTTCTTTAGCTGAAGAGGGAACTTCCTAGAGCATAAACTTGACTGTCTTCCCCATGCTAAAAACCCTTCCTCCCCTTCTCTGCCCGCCAACCCCCCACCCCACCCCATTCCAGGGCCCAGAGAGTTAGGCTGAAAAATCTCAGTATGGCATCAAGGTCCTCCCACCCCTACACAGCCCCATATGGCCTGGTAACAGGCAGGCTGTGCTGTGGCCCACCAAGCCTGCCCTCCCTGCTCTCCGTGGTGCCTTTGGGAAACTAGTTCCTTCCCTTCTTTGAATGGCAGCTTCTGACTAGTTATCTGAGATACTGCCTGGGTGTCACCTCTTCTAGGAAGCCCTCCTTGTTTCCACCCTCCCCCCAAATCCCTAGGCTGGATTAGGGGTCTGCCTGGGCCTCCATGGCTCCCTGCACTCCCCCTCTCATAGCACCAATTAGAACTGTTGGGGGCAAGCTGGAGTCACCTCCTTGCTCCCTGTGCCCTGCATGGTGCCCAGCCCCGAGTGAAGGCCTGAGAAACATTTGCTGAACCCAACTGCACTGGTGAGGGCCCTGGACTCGCCACCCTGGGCTTTGGACTCTACATCCGAACAGGGCCAACAGTTGGGCAACGGAGCCCCCGTGTGCAGGCCCAGGCCTGCTGCCTGCAGTGCAGTGCCAGCCTGGAGCCAGCACCGCCTGCCCACCTGCCAGTCCAGATGTGCCTCGACCCCCTAATTACACTCCAACAGTATTTAGGATCCCCTAGTTACATCCATCTGTGCCTGGATGGTGCCCCGAGAGCCTCTCATTATAAGGCCCGGGCTGTAGCAGAGACACAGGGCCCCCGAACTTACATCCTTCTGGGCAATTCCAGGTCTGGCCAGGGCATCAGCACCCGGCTGCCCCTGACTAGACCTCAGCTGCTCTGAGCCCAGCCCACCGCAGGCTACATCCTAGAGTCAGTCCCACCTGAGACATGGACGTGATCAAGACTGCGGGCTTCCACCTACCCACAGCCCCTCGGTGCCAGGTCCCATACCAGGCTCTTTGCAAATGACCTTAATGGACTGTCTCCATGACTCTGAGTGCCAAGTACCATCAGCAGGCCTCCCTGACAGGTGACAATGCTGAGGCCCGGAGAGGTTTCTCAGCTTATGTGATGGACCAGGGACCTGATCCCCAACCCCAAACACTTGAATAGTAGGCCTAAAGGCATCTCAGCACCTTGGCCAAATGCTTACCTTACATCCCACTGGCCCTGGTACCCCTCGACTGTCTCAGTGGCCCTCAAGGGGGTTCTGCTCAGCTCCTGCCCCTTGCCGGGTCTCACTGCCCTCCTCAGCCTTATCTCCCTGCTGCTCTGCCCATTCCCGGAAACACAGACCCTCCTGCCCTCCTGCCCTCCTACTGCCCTGCACCTTCTTTTAGGCCTGGTGGCCCCCGCCAGGGCCCAGGAGGACTGGCCTTGAGCGTGTGCTCTACCTTCTCTCAGCACCTGCTGCCCAGCTGGTCCAGCCACAAGATTCTGGCCCTTGTATGATGTGATCCCAGGCCCTCCCATGTTCCTTCGCTCACTGCCTGCTTGCTGACTCCTTCCACAGATCCTCAAGCAGGGTCTCTTCTCCACCAGGCTGTTCTGTAGGGCCATCGCCCTCTGTCTGTGCCTTTTATCTTGCTCTGCCCTCCTGGTGGCTGACCAGAGTCGAGCCCACTGTAGGTGTTCAATAGACACTCTAGGTTGGTGAGGCCACAAGCATGCTGTTTTTTGGACAAAGGGCATACTCTGAAACGAAGCCATCCTGCGTTGAGTTTACATGCGAGCAAACAGCCAGATGGGCTGGTTTTCTGGAAAGCCAGAGCTGGAGGGGACCTTGGAGAGCACCTAGATGCAGCCTCTCCTTTTCTGCTGAGGAGGCTGAAGTCCACAGGATGGTGTCCTGCCCTGGTCAGGCAACAGTTAGCACGGTGTCCACACATAATCTTCCCATTCCCAATCCTCCCGGCTCGCAGAGCCCCAACTCCCAAGCCCAGCAGTCTTTCTGTCACATCAGGAGGTGGCTCATGAGGCCCTGATGGTTCAGGGGCTGGTCTTTGAGCCCACCGGTTCACTGGCTCATCCTATAAACCTTTGCTAAGCACCACCTGTGTGCAGGCCCATGTGAAGCTGGGAGAAGAGCCAGCCAGGATGCCCACTCCACTGGGTGCATTTTCAGCTGAGACCAAGTCCACTGCCATGGCTGTTCACTGGGTGGGCAGGCGCAGCATACGTGGGCAGATGGACAGATGGATGGGTGAGCAACTGTGACTGTGGCTGGCTCCTAGAGTACCAGACGAGAGCAGGTGGGTGAGTTGGGCCTGCCTTCTCAGAAAGCAGGATGGACACGAGCGTCCTTTCACCCCCGTGCCTTGACCAGTCCTGGCACTGAGAGTCCCGGGAGGCTGCCTGGGTGAGGACCTCGTGGCGGCCTGTACTGACATGCAAAGACATGTTGCAGAACTGTGGAGTGCCAAGGGGAGACTGGCACCACTGAGGTGGGGCGGGCCGCATTTCCCAGGGCTGCCCCACACCTTCATCCTGACCTGTTCTAAGGCATGCGGCCCTGGAACTGCTCAGTTTCAGAGGGGGATGGATCATTAAAGGGCAGTGAAGAGGTGACGGTTCCAGCCCAGGGTCCCGAACAGCAAGCTCAGTGAGGACTGGCCTGTCCCCCACTGGCTGACTATGGCACCTGTCCCTTCAGAGCCACTCCTCACCCTGGGCTCCCACCCCTCTATCCCCTCCTCTACTGCCCCCTGAAGTACCCTAGCTGATCACTAGGCATCGCCACGACACATGTCCAAGCCTCTGAGGACAGAGGCTGGGGCCACAGAGACCTGAGAGGCTTTCTCGCCACCTAACTTTTCACTGCACTCAGGCTCAGGCTTGGGAGACTGGAAGCATCCTTCCCTCCCCTGGGCTGCCAGATTTAGCACAAAATCCTACCATGCCCAGTTACATCTGGATTTCAGGTAAACAACAAGTACTTTCTCAGTATACATACATCCTCAAAGTTGTATGGGTCATACTTCTACTAAAAAGATATTCATTGTTTATCTGAAATCCAGCTTTAAACAGGTGTCCTTATATATTTTATCTGGCAACCCTATCCCTTCCTCCACACGGACCCAAAGAAGCCATGGGGACAGTCAGCTCATGCAGGTCCCAGGCTGTGGCTTGGCGGTGACCAGGGAACAAAACAGTCTGTGTCTCCTCCCAACAGGTGACCAAGTGGAGGGAGCCCAGACGCGGGGGGGAGGGTCAATGCTGCGGCCTCATGGGTGTTCCCACGGCAGCTCCTGGGGACCCAGGAGGAGAAGCGAACAAGGACTAGGGGATGTGCTGGCAGGAGATTCCTGGAGGACACGAGCAGCTCCCCAGAGCCACAGCCTTTCCTGCATGGCCCACCATGGGCAGTGGAAGAGAGCATGGACTCCGGGGCTGCAAACGGCTGGGCTCTGTCCTGGCCCCATGGCAGATGCACTGCGCTCTTGCCTACCTGCACCTCCATTCCCTTCTTTGCACAGTGGGGTGCCAGCTGTTACTTCCCAGGGTCCTTTGGGGAGTAAAGGGAATCAAGAGTTTTGCACACAATAGGAACTCAGCAAATGTTGAGTACACTTCCCTTTCCTAAGAGTGCGTATCAAGGGCAAGCACCACCACTCTTGGGAACTTACACCGAATCCCACCATCTATTGTAACTTGAACATGTGGGTGTACATTCAGTAAATGACCATGTGGGCGTACACTGGTCAGCCACAGTGATGGGGGCCCTAGGGAACCGAGGTCAGGGGTTGAGGCAGCAGGTAGGAAATCAGAGAAACCAGCTCGGGCAAAGGCGTGGAGGCATGAACTGGGGGAGTCTCTGCACTTCTGACAAACTTGGGCTATCCTGCTGGAGACGCCTCAGCCGACCTGCAGGCTGACCTCACTGCAGGAGTGAGCGCAGGTGAGCCAGCACCTGTGGCACCAGCCAGGCCGTGGCGCCTTGGGCAAATCCTCCCGGGCACTGCGTGTGCTGTGTGGCACCAGGAATGTGGACGTATGCTGTGGAGTCCGCACCACTCACAGTCGAGCCATCATCTCCCTCGTAAGACAAATCCAGCCCCCTTCCCATGCCATTCGGCAGGCCTCCTTGACTCCCTGGCTGTGCTGGATATAAGAAACGTGCCCTTCTCGGGAGCCCGGGAGCTCGCACGCTGGTCCCCTGGGAGAGAGGGCTGAGCCACGTGGTGCCCCGAGAGAGGAAGCTGTGCCTGCCTGAGTCGGAGAGGGCTTCACAGAGGAGGGGAAGGCAAGCTGGGATTTGAGCATGATGAAGATTCTCCAGGAAGTGAGGGGGATGGGGAAAGGCCTTGGAGGCAGAAGAAAGAGCACATGCCTCGGCCCACAGCTGGTAAAGGGCACGCATCACAGGGCTCCCTGGCCACGGGGAGAACAGAGGGTGCGCTGGGGAGGGACCGTGGAGGAGTGCGCTACGGAAGGCCTGGAGGGTGGGGGGGGCAGAGGTCCTGGCCTGGGAGAGACATGGGTTCGCTGTGGCTGCTTCACGATGTGCACAGTCTGGAGAGGGGCCATGGGAGGAACCTGAGTGGGGAACGGCATGGCCAGAGGGTCACGGAGGACATGGCCAGCCGGGACAGGGGGACCGCAGAGGCAGCTGCCGCACTAACTCGGAGAAAGGGTGAAGCCTGGCCCCAGGCAGAGAGTGGGGAGGTGGGGCCCCTGAGCCACCGAGGCTCCAGGCTGCAAGGCAGCCCCTGCCTGCGCCTGCTCTCCAGCCACTTGTTTATTCGGTTTCCTTGGTCTTAGGAGCCGGTCAGACCTGGGTTCAAATCTTGACCGTGCTACTTACTCACTATGGACAAGTCTTTGCTTCTCAGCCCCCATTTAGTCACCTGCGAAATGGGGCTAATAGTATTCACATGGCCCAAGTGTTCTCAGGATTCGATTACTCATGTCAAAGTCCGGGCACCGTGCTCGGTACGCAGTGATGCCCAATGACAGCTGACTGTTTCACTGGTCTCAGAGCCGGGCACTCCACTAGGGGACAGTGTGTTCCCATTAGCTTACTTCAGTCCTTGTAAACATTCTATAATGCGTTCTAATTCCATTTTACAGGTAAGAAACGGAAGCCCCAGGAGCTGTGGCTGAGAGGGGAGCCAGGCCCAGGGCCAGCTGCCTCCCGGCCTGGTGCTCACTCTGTCCTGCACTGTCCACCCTGGGGGGCCCGAGTGCCTGCGGCGGGGGGAGATCCCTGCCTCCAATGCCGTGAAGCTAAGTCCTGGGGTCCTGGGCAGGGCTGCCTGGCCAGGGCTGGCTGGAGGCCAGGCCAGGAGGAGGGCGTGGAGCTGGGCTCACCAGCCAAAGGAGTTGTTTATGGGGTGGGAGTCTCATAAAAAATAATGGGCCGGATTTATTGTCCCTGCCTGAAGGGCCGTTCCAGACCGCACTGGGCCAGGACGGGCCTCCTCCCGCAGCGCTGTAAATCTTCCCACTAAATGCAAGAGCTGTTTATCCTCCCACCCGCCTGGTGGGCAGCAGGGAGGGGGCGGGGAGTGGTGGTGGTGGAGAACCTACACAACACAAGCCCAGCCCCGTGACCCAGCCTGGCTGGTCCACTCCTGAGGCTGGGGTGGGATTCTGGGGGCATGGCCACACCAGTCCCCCTTATTTAACACAGGAAGTTCCCAGCCATGTCCCCCCAGAGGGGTCCCAGCACCTGCAGCAGATGATGGAAAGCCCTGGAACAGGACAGGGGATATCTGTGGCCCTGTGGGAACCACACTGGTGCTCCTTGGGTCAAGGCCTGGTCCACATCCCATAACATGGGCATCATCCCCGGAGCCAAGGGGAGCCTGCCAGCCAGGCGTGCTGATAGGTTCCTGGGATGATGTGTGGCTGCGGTGGTTTGAGAGGGACCTTGTCTCTCTCCACAGGCTTGTTTATGAGTCTGGATGGGGGTGGAACTGGAGAAGCCTGCTTTGGCGTTAGGGATCTGTGCCCAAGGCTCTGTCCAGCCCGTCTGGGGTCTGAGTAGAGGCTGGAGGGAGCGCTCCGCTCTGAAGCGCGCTCCTCAGCGGGCATGCAGCCTCCCCTGCTGACAGAGTGAGTGAGCACGGGGCCCCCTTGTCCCCGAACCCCTGCAGGCCCCCCCACACCATCCGCTCAGCAGGTTTCCTTGTGTCTGTGGGTTCTGGGGGGACGTGTCCTGGAACAAAGCAGGGGCTTCTGAGCATGGCCCCCTAAGTGGGATGGAGGAGCCCAGCTGCTTTCCCATGCCTGGGCACAAGTAGTCCCTGAGGTACAGTGCCACAGATGGCAGAGTGCTGCTGTCCCCGGGCCCCCAGAACTCAAGTGGGGAGGTTTGAGACTCCCCTGGAGGGCCCCAAGCCCCTGACCCCCTGTGAGCCCCAGGTCCCTGAGCTTTTCCTCACACCGGTCGACCCTGGCAGCTGACTCAGGCCCAGGCTGGGGCCAGTGAGAGGCCAGGCACCTGCACAAGCCCTTCCCAGACACCTGCGAACCAGGTCACCTCGCCGGAGTGCCAAGAGGCGGCCACGCTTCAGCCATGGAAGCAGGGCCTGGTGGTCCTGCTCTGAGTCTCCGGGCTCCAGCCAGGCGCCTACTCCAAACAGAACAAGGCTCTGCTTGCCCGGAGCCAGGGCCGCAGAGGCACCCCACACCTGCGTGATGTGGGGAGCAGACCCCTCCCCAGTGCCAGCCTGCAGATGGTCCTGCCTGCCCTGCCTGTCATCTGCCAGTCAACCACACTCCCGTCACCTACCCCCCAGCCATCCTCCTGTCAGTCTCCTTTCACCCTTCTGTCACCACCCTCCTGTCACCTGCTGTCACCACCCTCCTCTCCACCCACGCTGCCCCATGTGGAGCTCCAGGCACTCCCTGCCACCAGTGCCAATTCCCAGCTAATTGCTTCATCTCCCTTTCCGACCCAAGGTGGACAGCGATCTTCCTAAAATATGGACCGTACCTCCATCCCCAGGACTGATAGTGTGCCTGTCTCTTTCCCAGTGAAGTCCAAACTCCCACTAAACCCAGTTTCCCGAGCCTCTCATTTCCACAGGCTATGGGTCTGGTTTTGGGCTCCGGGACCCACTGTCTCCAACAGGCAGGACAGGCTGCTGGGACACCGACTCTCTGGCCAGCCAGAGCAAAGTCACAGCCTCCGATGGCAGGGCACCCCACCAGAGGCCAGACCCATCCTGCCTGCAGGAAGGGCCCAGGCAGCACAGACCCGCGGGCTGAGAGCAGGAAAGGGCGCGGGGGTGGGAAAGGTGGTGGACAAGAGTCCAGGCTAGGTCAGAAACAAAACCAAAAACAACCACATAAGAAAAGCATCGGGCACAGAGGAGGGGCTCGCTCCCCTTCCTCCAGGGAGGCTGCACGCTGTGTAGACATGACCCTGTGTCAGGGCAAACGCTGGCTGCCAAGCCACCAGGCTCTGCAGCCCTGGGGCAGCCATGGAACCAGCCCCTCAGTCAGATGGCCCCAGAGGTAGTGGTGTCTGAGACACCCCACCACACCCACTGCAGACTCCATCACGGAGCTGAGGCCCAGGAAGGAGCGAGGTGGGCCCTGCTTCTGTGCCACTGCCTCTCTGTCTTCATAGCTCTACTCCAAGTTGTTTTGCAAGGTCAGCTGCCCCCAATCCATTACTTTCAGCCAAGGTCTAGACCCTTGGCTGGTCCTGACTAGCTTCTTACCCTCTCCTTCCCGTCATATCCCCCACTGGCACCCAATTCCCCGAAGCCCCAGGCTGTGCTGGCCCCTCTGTCCACTGACTGCTGCCCACTCTCCACTTCTTCAACCCCTGCCCACCTCCCCCGGCCCCCAGGCAGAACTAAGTTCCCTCAGACCTGACGAGGCTGCTGGCTGAGCCCCTAGCACTGCCCAGGCCCACACTCCCACCCCGCAGAGCACACCAGGCCCCACCCACTGTGCCAGGCCGGGCCCTGCACACAGATTTGGGTACCATGGTCCCAATCCAGCCGACCTGCACATTGGGCAAGGAAGTCCCTCCTTTCTTTAGAACTCGATTTCCACGCCTGAACAAAGGGGTGAGCTATGGGATAGCTGAGAGTCTTTATAGCAACCTTTAAATACTGAGGGGCACTGCAGGAGGGGGCATGATTTGAACTGCAGACTGCCAGAATGCCAGTTCCAGAACTACTCCTACAGGCCAGTGATACTGGGCATGTTATGTGCCATCTGCACATGGGAGTAGCTAGTACCTATCCCGCAGGGCTCAAGGGATTAAACGAGGTGCTGCCAGGGTGACTGTGTGTCTTGGATTGCTTGGGAAGGTCCCAGTTTATACCTGCTGCCTCATCACACTTAGTAGTTTCCTCCCTCCAGACCGATTTTTCTCAGCTCGTTATGATATGGTTATTCTATGGAAACTCCTCTGTCCCTTATTTAGTAGTTAATCCCCTTTCTAGACTGAAGCTTCCCAGGGGACCACACCTGCTTTTGTTTGCACTGGGATCCCGGGACCAGCCGGGCACCTGGCACATGAACGAATGAAACAGTGACCTGTAGTCGCACAGCTGGTCGGACGCAGGCCTGTCCGAGCTCCTCTCCTCCCTAAATCAGTTCTGCTCAGACTGAAAGGATTCTTCATAGGGAGGAGAGGCAGAAGTTCATTCAGAACTTTTGGAAGCACAGATATGACATCAATTTAAGGAAAAAGCAGGACCAGGAAGGGGAGAGAGCTTGGAAGTACTGGCTCCTCGGCGGTCCGTTTACTCCGGAGAGGCGCTCCAGGCTCTTGACCAGATGGAGTGGAGGAGGGACGCCAGGGTTTGCTGGGTCCGGGAGGTGAGTGTGGGCTGTGATGGGGTAGAACCCACGCCCAGAGCGCCGACAGGGAGGCGGGCCACAGATCCCAACATCTCGGGGTCCTGTCCTGCGTGGTGCTGGGACAGAGGAACAGCCTGAGTTCCAAAGACCTGACAAGCTGCCTAAAGAGTCGCCACCCTGAGGGCAGGCCCTGTACTCGGCCGCTTCAGAGCACCACCTCTAACAGGTCCTCGGGAGGAATTACTGGTCCCAATTTACTGATGAGGAGACCCAGAGAGGCAGGTGTGACTGTGTAGAGGCCACACGCAGATGGCGAATGGCTGAGAACCCAAAACTCCTGACCCCAGCCTGGCCAGATGCACATGCCTTGGGCTAAGGTTCATGCTGGTGCCTGGGAAGCGAGGTGACGCTGAAGGGCTAAGCTCCATGGCCTTGTTTCTCAGCCAGGAGCTCAGACTGACCCTGGCTGACCTCACTCATGCATCCGGTCCCCTCTAATCGAAACCAGCCTTTCTGCAGCTCCCCCTGCAAAGAGGCTCCGAAGAGCTGACAGGCATCAGGGAGAGTCAGGTGACTAAGGAGTCTGATTTGTCAAACGGCCCCAGACTCACCGGTCCTCTCAGGAGCCACAGGGATCAGAGGCCACTTAGGTCCAAACAAACTAGGTCTAAGCACCCTGGCCACACTCTGATTTTGAGCTCTAATAATCATCAGTTGACACACAGTTGTGGGGGGCAGTTGCACACTGACGGGGGCTCAGGAGGGAGGCAGCCTGCCCTGTCACCCAGGCCCTGCCTCCGCTCACCGACGTTAAGGAGCGGTCGGCCCACATTCCGTGCAGTTGGCCTGTCCTTTCAGACCTTCCACACAGCCTTTGGAACCCTGGAAATGCTGTCACTTGCCCTCTGGGAGATAGCCAAGAAGTTGTCTGCTGTTTTTTAGATTGATTCATTGCCCAGATTTAAAAATTGGAAGATTTACACAGAAATCCTCATTAGAGAAGGGATTACTGTAACCAACATGCTGGTTAACATGGACTGGGGCTGAGACCCACATCTGCATTCTGGCTGAATTGTGACTCCTGGCTTCTTTTAAAAACCTGGCCCTGGCTGCCCAGGGCCTTTGGGTGGGGTGAGGCACTGGGCTCAGGCTCCACTGCCCGGCGATTTGAGGCCCAGCCCCCGAAGCACCCGAGTTCCGCCGGGAGTCCCCCGTGCCCTGCTGCAGCAACCTCCCACCTCTGCGGACCCCGTTTCCCCTGGCTGCCCTCTGGGTGAAATTTCAGCTCCTGCCCAAGCTCCACCAGCCTCGTGGGCTCTGGCTGCTGCCAGGCTCCCTTCATCCGGGGCTCCTCTCCCCTTGGCTTGCTGTGCTCCACTATCCCGCCCATCAGTCTGCTCGTCACAGAAGCCGGGTCCATGCCTGCCTTGGGGCCTTTGCACGCGCCCCTCCTGGCACATTCCCCCAGCTCCTCCCATGGCTGCTCTTGCTCATGATTCGGTTTCAGCTCACACGTGCCTTCCTCAAAGAGGCCTTCAGTGCCTGCCTGTTTCTGTCTACACCTCCACCCTATTTCTTTCCTGACCAGCCTCATCTCCTCAGAGCTAGGAGAATCTACACCTGGGCTGCAATCCTGACTCTATCCCCTCCCTGTAGTGGGACTGTGGACGGGTTCCCCGACTTGACTGGGCTGTGGCTTCCTCACCTGTCACAGGCGGGGGACATCCCCACCTCACCAGGCTACTGTGAGGGCAGGACTCAGAGTCGGGGCATGGCCCTACCACAGAGGCTGTCGCTGCTCCCCACATCATGGTGTGCCCCAACCCCACACCTCCGGCTGATGCTGAAGTTTGCTTTGTAACATCCTGCAGTACAACGAATGCCTACAGGCCAAACCAGGACCTGGGGACGGACAGGCCACCTCTCACGGCATTGCTTTCCCTTTCCTGCACACCCTCCTTTCAGGCAGGGGCCTCACTACTTGACCTGGAGCCTGGCTGGTGGGAAAGGCATCAGAGGAACAGAGAACACACAACCTGGTGGCCCTGCCTCGGGGACTTCACGCCTGCTCCGAGCAGTGGCCCCGTGAAGCCCTCCTCGATGGAAGCAGGACTCCCCTCTTACCACCCACACTCATGGTCTTCCCCACGCCCCATGAATCTGCTTCTCTTAAAGCTGACTTGAGTGCCCATCTTGGGGGCCCACCCCCACGGCCCCACAGCTGGGATGTCTGACAGGGTGCAAGCCAGGTGGCCACCTGGCCGCCCGAGGAGTCGACGAGGCTGCAGCAGGCTCCTGGCAGCCACGGACCTCGGCCTTCCCGTCCTCCAGCGGACATGGCGGGGCTGGGCATTACCAGGCATCTTGTCTCTGAGAAATGGCCTCAACTAGCACTGAGAATTCAGAGGTATCGGGTAAAGCAGCTCTGCTTCACTACCCTCGGTCCTGTGCTTTTAACTGGTTTCTGCTTTTCTTTCTCAGGAAGTGCTTTCAAATAAAGAGCATGCCCTGGGGACCCCCACTCCTGTATCGCCCCCGGCCCCTGCAGCTTTAGCGGACGCCAAGTGCTCTACACTCAGGAGCTTGTCCCATCCTGCACCACGGGGAGGACAAAGGAGCTGAGGCTCAGGGCGGAGAAGCTGCCTTAGGAAGGACTCCTGGCCGCGGGGCGGAGGAGCTGTGCTCACGGGAAAGGCCTCCTGGCTGCGGGGCGGAGGGGCTGTGCTCACGGGAAGGACTCCTGGCCGCGGGGCGGAGGGGCTGTGCTCACGGGAAGGACTCCTGGCTGCGGGGCGGAGGGGCTGTGCTCACAGCCAGTCTGGCTGACCCAGAGTCTAGCACTGCCCTTTCGTCCCCCACGTTTCTCGGTGTGAGCCACGCTCTCTGGGCTCCTGCTGGAGCCACGAGAGGTGAGGCCCTTACAGGAGGGCTGTCCGGCGAT
Organism: Manis javanica; assembly: GCF_040802235.1. NCBI lineage: Eukaryota > Metazoa > Chordata > Mammalia > Pholidota > Manidae > Manis > Manis javanica. The sequence continues at coordinate 113,833,637 of NC_133165.1, forward strand.
GGGGCAGGGGTCAGGTTGGGCCCGGGGACTGTCCTGTACTCCCTCTGCATCCCCTCCCTTGAGGGGGCGCTGGCTCTTGCCTCTGCCCTCAGCCTACCTCAAGACCCTGATGCTCCCCATTATTCTAGGCAAAATACGCCACCAAGCCTTTGCAAACGCGGCTCCCTGTGCCTGGAGGTCCCCTTCTCTAAACATCTGGGTCCTGGCTCCTGGCCAGCTGTCCCCTCTCACAGCCCTGCTGCTTTGGGCCCAAACTCTGATGACCACTGCTCTGACACGAAGGACCTTCATCCGCTGGGCCAGGCAGAGGGCCAGGCTCTGTCCCAGTCTGGGGCTCTCACCACTCAGGCTGGTCAGAGTCTTCCCCTGTCCTCTGCACTGGCACCCCACCCCACCTGGCCCCCAGAGGGCAGCAGGATCGACCACGCAGAGAGAAACTGGCATTCAGCCTGGTCAGGCCTTGAGCCCCCTCTGTGGAAGGGGACATGGAACACGGGGCCCCACTCTTCTTGGCCACAGTCAGCCTCCAGCCCACAAAGGCAAACAGCTTCTCTGGTCACACCTGCCTATTTGTGGCCCCACCTTGCCACCACATAAAAATATCAGGAACACCAACAGGCCTGGTGCAATGGGTGGAGGGAACAAGCTGGGAGGAGCGCCTGCAGAGACACCATCATAAGCACAAAACAGCCATTCAGGCCGCCACCAAAATTGCTGGCCTTGACCTGGGACCCAGGTGTGGAGGAGGGGCTTCCCAGGGCCGCCTGCTGCTGCGGTGGAGGCGGGTGGGGGGAGTGCTGCCCAGCGGTCACTGCAGTGGGACTACTGCGGGAAGGGTGCCTGCCCAGGAGGGGCGCCTGCCTGGGAGGGGCAGGGGCAGCACTCACCGTTGGAGCGGTGGATGCAGGTGTGCTGGTTGTCACTGAGGAAAAAGCCAGCGTGGCACTGGCACTCGTAGCTGCCCATGGCATTGACGCAGATCTGCTGGCAGCCACCGTTGTTGTCCTGACACTCGTCCACATCTGAGAGAAGAGAGAAAGCAGGGGAGAGGGAAAATCACACCTGGAGCCGGAGTAAGGTGCGCTCAGCTGGTGGGACATGGGTACAGTTCCCCCAGGTTGTGAGGAAGGGGCCACGGCAGTACTCCATGGCGGTACTCACGCCGCAAATAAGCTCCGTGTGGCCCTTGACAACAGTACCCCGTAGAGTTATTCCACAGAGGCAGTTACACGGGCCGTAATGCCAGCTGACTTTCCTGTGTGCCAGGCTCTGTCCTAAGAACCTGTCCTGTATTAGCTCCTTAAATCCTCATAACAACCCTCAGTCAGATCCAGGTATCAGCCCATTTTGTAGATGAGGTCACTGAGGCACAGAGTGGCAAAGTCACCTGTCCAGGGTCCACAGACAGGATTCAAGGCTGACTCCAGACCTGGGCTCTGGCTGACATCGCTGGACTTACCCTCTCTAGGAAGACTGTGCGACCTGCACTGCCTACCCCAACACATGGCGCCTCTCCCAAATCCCGTGGCCCTTCCTTCTTCAATCACACCCCAGACTTAACAGCCAGTGAGTGGCACAAGACCCCACCACAGGAAGAGGCTGGGGACAGGGCAGCCTGCTTTCTGCCTTGCAAAGTGATTTCAAAGGCCCAGAGAATGGGGCAGTTTTTAAAAGGCTCTGACCTCTGGCTGCTAAGACTGCCGCGGAAGGCTGCCAAATAGTCTCTCCCCTTCTGCGGGAGAGACAGACCTCAGGGCTGAAACTCGTGTGGACCGGAGGCTGCTGGCGCGAAGGCTGTTGGCTGAAAGGAGTCTTCACGGGGTTCTGGTCTTACACAGAGCAGCATGTTTCAATTACCAGAGTCATAACCCCTACCTTACCAGTTTGTTTAATGAAAGAAGGGCTTTTTAAGCCTCAATGTGCCAGGTCTGTATTGTCATTTTAACAGGCAATAGACAAAATGACAAAGGCAAGGTGAGTTACTGGCAGATTCCAGCCGACCCCTTGACCCTCAAAACACACACACGTTCCCTTTGGCACCGGGCTTCCATACAGTTCCTTTTACCGCAGCCATTCTTTGAGAACTGCAACCAAAAGGGTGTGAAACGGTAAAGGCTCAGGCAGCATGGTCTGCACTGACCCGGGAGGGGACGCAGCTCTGGCAGGCAGCGCTGGGCACAGCAGGCCACTTCACTGCCCAGGAGACCACGCGGGGTGGAAGGCAGGCCTTTACTCAGCAGGCCCAAATGTCAGCCATGAGGCAGCCAGCAGGGAAGCAGAGCTCTGAACTCTAAAGCCACCAGCAGTGACAGCTATAACGGTAAGGTGGCTCTTGCTGAGAGGAGGCTACGGCGGGGGGAGGCTGGGAAGGATAGTGAGGGGTTATTCTGAGACCCTTTCTCACTTGGCGAAGTCTCACTGATGGCTGCCGAAAGGCCCGGTGCCAGGGGACACCTGCACTAAGCCACGCCTGGGGCCTGCTCCCTATTAATAACAACACAAGCCACTGTTCCCCAAGTGCTCTTTTTGTGTCAGGCATGGGGCCTCACAAATACCCAGTGATCCTTGCAGCAACCCTGAGTGACAGGTTGTGTTGCAGACTCCATTTTGCACATGAAGACACTGAGGCACAGAGAGCTGAAATAACTTGAGCAAAGTCACACGGCTACTCAGAGCCACAGCGGGGCTCGAACCCACTGTCCACGTCTGGGCACATGCCGTTGGCCTCCCACTGAGCTGCCCATGTCAGAAATGGCCTTCAGACTAATGCTACGTAGAACCAGCTACTCTTCACATAGGCCTGGGCTGGGTGTCACCCTGGACACACGTTTGTGGACCCCAGATGCAAACGCGAAGCCAGAGCCAGCCTGCCCTATAACCTCAGGAATGCCCTGGCACCTGGGGCTCGTCCTGTCTCTGTCCCAAAGCTCCCGGTGAGGCTCTATGCTCTCGGGCTGCCACACAGAACAGTGAGGTCTGAACCCTGGTAGCTGCTCCTGGGACTCTGTCCAGACGCCCTCCAGGTCACATTTCCTTGCTTCTCAGATTCTTGCTCTGTCCCGCAGCTTCCCCAGTTCTGGTAAAGGTCCCACTGGTAAAACCAACAAAACAGATATGAGCCCTTAGATGCTGAGTCCATGGTGTGGAAATGTTACTTCCACCCTGCTATGAATGAGCTCCCTGGTGCCATCCATCTGGCCTGGCCCACACCCTCGCCTCCCTGGAAGTGAGGGACCAAAGAGCCATTGACGTAGCACATCTACAAACCCTCAGAGAACTGGCAGAGTGGCTGGGCCTTGGGACAGGGCTGTTTACACTAGCAGGGAGCAATGACTCTGAACACCGGTGAATAATTTGAAACAAATGCAAGGCCATGTAAACATTTCTTTTCCCTATTATCAAGTGATAAAGCGCTAAGATTAAGCAAGAGCGGAGAGGGGGCTGCCCCCCCTGCACCCTTTTACCACTCTGGTCCAAACACAGGCCTCCCCAGTTTGAGCAGGAAATCAGTCTCAGAATCCCTTTGGGTAGCCCGCAGTCATTGCCAACTTCTCGAGGGGCCTCAGGCCCACCTCACACCCCTCACACCCCTGTGTCCCCAGCACTCCAAATGGACCCACAGTGAGATCTGAAGAGTGACCGAACATCTGGGGCATTTGGGTCTGTAAGGTGAGATGGCTGCCCACCAGCCTAGGATAGACTGTGTCCACCTGGAGGCCCTGCTAGGCCCAGCTCAGCACTATGGGAAGTTCATAGCCCCTTGGCCTTCCTGAGGGGGGCCAGCTCAGCACACAGCATTCTTTGTCCCCCCAGGGCTTGGCATTCTGTTATGAGAGATGCCCATGGCAAGGAGAGGGCCTACACGTAGCCTGTGCAGGAGGAACTGCAGCTTGCGTCCTCCAGGAAGCCCTCCTGGACTGCTTGAGGTACACACAGTCTTCTTTCCTCTCTCCTGTGGAATTGACTGCCCCCTGCCCTGGTAGAGACCCTGTCTGGGAACCCCACCCGACCACCCTACCCCCAGAGATGAGCAAGGTTGGCTGGGCAGGGCTGGCAGCCTTACTATCATAACTAACAGCACACACTGCTGGCCAGGCACAGCTTGGGCACTGAGGCGCTAGCTTAATCCGCACAATCCTGTGTGGACCTGTTTGTTTGTTTTTTTAATCATCCAGATTCTCAGATGAGAAAACAGGCCCAGAGAGGGGAAGAGACTTGCCCAAGACTAAAAAAGTGGGAAGGGGGATTTGAAGCCAGTGAGCCTGGAGCCAGCGTCCTTATTCTGCTCTTCCGTGATCTGGCTTCTCTGAATGAGGGCGCGTGGAGCATAGTCATGGCAGTGAGTACATTCCCTGGGTGTTTATGCTTATCAGCCGCCCCCGGCCTCACACACTCATGTCTGCAAAACCCAGTGCAAAAGCCCCCTCATCTCTGAAGTCTTCCTGGTGCCAAGCAGAATTCGAGTGCCCCCAGCTCTCAGACCAGGGCTACCTTTGTTCACGACTTCCTTCCTCTGCCCGGGACTTTGGGCGTGGTCATCTTGTCTCTGCTTTGGCCCAAGGACAGACCTGCATCTCCTTTATGTCCCTGCACCCAGCAGAGGGTCAGGCTGAGTGGGTGCTCAGGTGGCGGCAGGATGACCTGGCAGGTGGGTGCGTGCTCACGACAGTGACAAGGGGCTCCCACCACACAGGGCCGGCGGCCGGGCTGTCCTGGCCCCTCTGGGCACACAGAGGGGCTCACGTGGGGCTCTCCACAGACTTCCACCTCTCCAGGGGCCCCACCTACTTCTGCTGCTCTCTGAATATTCCCTCTCACCCACCTCCGCCCTCATGTGCACACATGAACCTCCTCTGGGACACCCTCTGCCTCCTTGTTCAGACAGAAATTCTTGCCTTGAAATCCACCTGAAACATTTTTGTTCATTCACTGCCTCTACAGACACTGAGCACCTACTATGTGCCACACTTCCCATGAGCTGCCAGGGCTCCCAAAGTGAACATCACTGGTCAGGTCTGTGTTCCTTGAGCTGCTGGCCTATTGGGCCTGAGCACAGAGGTGGGGGGTTGGGTGGAGAAGGTGATGTGGGAGCTGGGCTGAGGGGAATGGGGAGATGTGTGGCCTGAGGTTGGAGCAGGAGGAAGAGGTGTTCTGGACGCAGAGGGGCTCTGTGGGCTCTGTGGCCAGCACACACTGGCCTCTCACAAGCCGCGGCGCCGTCTGTCCAGGCTGTTGTCTTTCCCTCACCCCGCGGCCCATCTGTCTCGCCTCCACTGTCAGGTGACAGCCCTGGTGTGCGCCTTGACCTCTCCTGACAGGTAGTCTGCTTCCTGGATCTCCCGGCCTCCGGCCTCTCCCTCTCAATCCCAGCAGCCACTGCAGCCACTCTAGTCAGAACAGGACACAGCACCTCGGCACCAAAGATCAAGTCCACACACGGTCTCCGGGCCAGGTCCCCCCTCCTCACACTGCAGCGCCCGGCACGAGCACGTCTAGACGCTGGGCCTGGGGGGGACAGTCCTCAGCTGTGCCCGTCTCTGCTCGGTGCACCTACCGCCGGGGCACAGGCAGCCCCTGCCAGCAGCTGAAGGGTCGTGTCTGGGGCAGGCCCGTGTGCTCGCTGCGACGCATACGGTTCTGCTCCAGCCCGAAGTGCCCGCCATGCTGACACCAGCGGGCAGGAGGCTGACCTGCTCTGGAGAGGCCTCTGCAGGAAGGACTGTGGTTTGCCCCTGAGGTTCACTTTTTGGCCAAGGTGCTGGTGTTTGTTTTTACTAATAGCTGGCTGTTTGTCCCATTTTGGACCAAGAATCCAGGTTTCTAGTTATTTATAATAACTAAAAATTACTTCTGGATCCAGCTTTGGCTTTTTTGTTTCCCATGAATATTTCACAATTTGAAACAGACACTCTTGTGTTCTACCCGGACCCCACCCATGTTTCCCGGCTGCCAAGAGCCTACTGTGTGTTAGGCCCTGTGCCCAACCTCAGCATCCCAGCTCCCACTGGGGATCTGGGAACAGAGACAGAGGCACCCACCCATCTTAGGAACCAAACTTGACCTCCAACCCTGAGAGCTGCCTCCTCGTCCCCGCGGGCTGAGGCCCCAGCCCTCCCCAAGCTCCTTTCAGAAGGAGGCTTAGGAAGAAAAGCCTCTTGGCTATCAAGCGGCTCTTGCAAAATTGCATTTGATGAGTTAAGTGTAAATAAATGAGAAACAGATGGATTAGATTTCGGGTAAAATACACATGGGTCTTAGAGCTTTGGGGCCTGGGTTCTGCCAGATCCGGGACACTCCCTGAGCTGTCAGGCAGACGGGAGGAGTGAGTGGGGTCTCCGGAGACCTGTCTGCTTCCTGGTTTGGGCATCAGCGGGGGCCTGCTCTGGGGCCCAGCAGGTCAGCTGTGTGTGCAAGACACAGGGTCTCCTGTTGCAGCCCTGGTCTGACACGGAGTCCCTCAGGCAGGCCCAGCTCAGGGCTGGGAGCCGAGGCGTGAGCGTGGCGGGGTTGGCTCTCCAGACCGGCGAGCCCACTGCTCACATCCAGACCTGAGCAGCCAGGGCAGGCGGAGCTCAGTGGGGCTGCCGGCCTTCAGGGTCTGGGCACCACAGCCCTTCAAGCCCAGCTGCTCCCTGTGGTCCCCCAGAGACGGCTGAGCAGCACCGAGCTTCTCTAAGGACTGGAGTTGCTGCCTAGCTCCAACTGCCGACTGTTCCGCCTTGTGATAATCAACACCACGTCTCCCTGGGACCACGACCTACACCTACAGGCTCTAGCTCTGCCCTCCAAGTCACACCAGCTGGAGTACAAGGTTCAGTAAGTAACCTGCTGTGTGACCTTGGGCCTTGGTCTCCTCCTCTATAAAACACGGTACCACCACCTGCCGTTGCTCTGGGAATGAGGAACCAATGGAGGTAAAGCACTTAGCACGATGTCTGGCACACGCGAACTGTTGAGAACGTCAGCAACTGTTGAGCAAAGTCACTCGGGGGGACAGTAAAGTCCCTCCAAATTGGAAAAGCGACGACAAACCACATCTGAAGGGAGAGCGCCTCTTGCCTCCGCCTTCTGGTCCCCCAGCAGAGCGGCTTCTGCTCCTGGATGCAGAACCACGCACTTGGCCTGCTCAGGTGAGAGACAAGCCTTACTCTCTCGTGCCCTTCACTCACTATCTCTTCTCTCTCTCCCACCACCCCCTCTTGTTGTTCACTGTCATAAAGGGTATGTGTCAGTGGTTCTCATTAATACTCACAAGGGTGTGCAGACATCATCGAAATCTAATTTCAGAACATTTCCATCACCCCAAAAAGAAGCCTTGTGCCTGCTATCAGTTAGTCCCACTTCTCCTCTCCTTTCACCCTTGGGAACCACTAGTTTACTTTCTCTTTGCAGATTTGCTGATTCTGGATGTTTCACATAAACGCAATCATACAATACGTGGCCTTTTGTACCTGGCTTCTTTCACATACCATGTTTTCAAGAGTTCATCCACCCTGGAGCAGGTGTCAGGACTTCCTTCCTTTTATGCCTGAACAACATTCCGCTGTGTGGATACACCGCATTTGTCACCCGTTCACCAGCGGATGGCCATTTGGACTGTTTCCACTTTTTAGCTATTACGATAAATGCTGCTATAAAATTCATGTGCAAGTTTTTGTGTGAACATGTTTCAGTTCTCTTGGATATATACCTAAGAGTGGCTTTCTTGGGTCATACGGTAAATGTATGCTTGATTTTTTTGAGTAACTGTTGAACTGTTTTCCACAGTGGCTTCCCACCATTTTACATTCCCACCAGCAAAATAGAAGGTTTCAAATTTCTCCACATCCTCGCCAACACTTATTTTCCATTGTTTGTTTTTTTTTTAAATTTATAACCATCCTAGTGAGTATAAGGTTGTATTTCATTGTAGTTCTGATTTGCGTTTCCCCAGCTAATGAGGTTGAGTGTCTTTCTGTGTGCTGATTGTCCATTTGTCTATCTTCTTTGGCGAAATGTCTCTTTGAATCTTTTGTACATTTTAAAATTGGGTTATTTGCCCTTTTACTGTTGAGTTGTAAGAGTTCTTTATATATCTTGGGTAGTAGAGCCTTACCAGGTATGTGGCTGGCAGACACGTTGGTGCACTCTGGGGCCACTATCTCCTTTAAGCAGCCTCGGGCAGCACTCTGCCCTGGGGGTGCAGTGCACCTGGGGGACAGGTCATGAGGCCTGGGCTCCTTGTGGGCTCTGTTCCCAGGATGTCACCCTGCCCCTGGCTTTACCAGCTACCTATTTGCCAAGGCTGCCCAAACCTTTAGGCCCACCTGCTCTCCCCTTCTAGACTTAAACACCTGGTGCCTGCACTTGGCAGTCCCACGGGCCCGACGCACCTAACACGGCCCGTGACTCCTAAGTCCACCTTCCAAGATAGCAGAACAGCAGAGAAAAGCCTGGTTCCGCCCTCAACCTTCCCCATCTCAGTGAATGGCTGCACCGCTCCCAGCTGCTGCAGCCGGCACACCTGGCAGTCACCCTTGCAGCCTCCTGTCCCCATCCCCCGCAACTGATCCCTGAGTAGGTGCCATCCTGTCAGTGCTGCTGCAAGGGAACCCTGGGCACAATGACCTCTGCTCATCTCCACCCCTGTGGTTGCCAGGCCACCCCCCCCACCCGGCCTGCCTCATTGCGGTGGCATTCCCAGTGGCCGTCCTGTCCACCACTGTCCCGCCGCTCCACGCAGCGACTGCTGAGTGTCAACTAGCTGTGATGTTCCTGTTTGAGAGCCTCCAAGGGCTTCCTTGCTCACTTCGGACATAGCACCAACTCCCTGCCCTGGCTGACAAGGCCCAAGTGGACTGCTCTGCCCACACCTCATACCAGCCGCCGCCTGCTCAGCGGACCACAGCACACCGAGTCCCTGCTGTGCCCTGACCATGGCTATCTGTGCCCATCTTGGGGCCTTTGTACTTGCTGCTTTGTCCAGATCCTGGCATGGCCGGCTCCTCCTCATTCAGACCTCCGCTCGTGTCGCCTCCTAGAAGATGCGACAGCCTGACCCTGACCACCAGCCTACAGCAGCAAGAAGCCACTCCATCAGATCGCCCGCCATCTAGCCAGGACTTCTACTCACATGTCTGCTGCTGTGTGTTTCTGTCTCCCCAGAAAATACAAAGTCCTTGAGAACAGGGACCAGGTCAGTCTTGATGTTCCTGTACCCCAGGGTTTTTTAGTGCAAGGGGACATGATCCATGTTTGTGGCCAAGTAATTGACTGAGAACTACAAAACATGCTTGGGGGAGGCAGCTCTGGCCTGCAGGCCCTGGCTGGCTCTAGGCCTGTCCTGTCAGGGAGGAGCTGGGTGGCTCCAGAGGAGCTGCCTGGTGAGGCCGGGAGCTCCAGAAGCCAACACGGCCGGCAGCTCTAGCGGAGTCGCGGGGTCCTCGGGGGGCAGAGGCCACCAGCCCATCAGGAGGGTGAGACAGGACTGGTCGGAGAAGAGCTGTCCTCATTTATTCGACTGCCTCAGCCTTGCCCGGGAGTGAGCCCCACCATGAGGGTGACAGAGCCCACCTGTGGGAAGCTGGACATGCCCTCAAGCGCTTCCAGCCATGCACTTTGGTGCCCAGTGAATGAATGGAACCACACACGGGCTCTGCTGGCACTGACCAAAGCCTTCCACTGAAGAGAAGCCATTCCACCTGGGCAGTGCTTCAGGAAGCACATGGCAAGGGGAGGGCTTTGGGGACAGTGGGGTGGCCTCCTGAGTGACACGTCATCAACCTCTGTCTATGCCACTGATGGCAAGACCAGGTCTTCCTTGAACTTCTCCAGCATGGAAAGGAGAGGAGGCTGCAGGAGACGGAAGGGAGGCCGGGTCCCTGGGGCCCCTGCTTGTGCCAGGCACTGTCGTTACAGTGTGCCATCTAGCCTCAGCTCAGACACCAGCTGTATGTTAACCAGGAGCTCCAAGCAGCGAGTGGCCTGCCCTTGGCCACCAACGTGTGAGTGACAGAGCCCGCATGGGAACTGGACGATATCGCACTCCCACCCCTGCCCGTGCCCCAGTCTCTGACAGCCCAGCTGTGAACGTGATCCTGGTTGGACATCTGTGGGAGGCACTGGAATTTTTAAAAATTTCTTTTGATGGGGGTAAGAACGGAGGACTGGAAAGAGGGAAGGGGAGGAAAATCAAACAAACACATCATGGAACCAAAGCAAAGTAACTCTAAGAGAACTGCTCTGACACATCCTCAGAACCCAGCAGGCCCAGCGGGCGTGTTACCTCCACAGCCTCGGGCTGGGACGGGCAGGGCGAGCTCACTGCCCTGGGAAAACCTCCACTGAACCGACCTAAGCCTAGGAACTCCCCGCATCCCCAGCTGACCCAGGCCGCTGGCCAGTCCGTCAGCCTGACTCTGACCAGGTCAAAGGATTTACACCCAGCATCCTGCTTAGAATTTTGAACGTTCGGGCACCCGTTCTTCCAGATGAAATGGCATTTTCCTCTACCTTGTGGAGCTGCTGCGTGTGAAGCCAGGCCTCTCCTCTCATCAGGCGGCTGCGGGTGCTTCGTGGTGGCCTGTGTGCTTCCCCCTTCCCGCCAGCGCCCCTACATGCACACCTGCTCCATGAATGTGAGGGCCCCAGCGCACCCCAGGCCCCGTGGCCGCCTGCCCCCATTCTGCAATGGCTCCTTAACCGGGCTCCCTGTGAACTGGCTGCTCCTACCCGCACTCAGCAGTCCCTTGCCGACAGGCCCTGGGTGGGGCATGCAGCGGCAACAGGACTAGGAGATGACTGTGCTAGCAGAATTGACGGGCTTAAGAAAGCGGCAGAGGGGCTGGAGGCAGGCAGAAGTGGAGGGCACCGGGGAGATGTGTGGGAAAGGCTGCACTCAGCTTAGGGGAGGCACTGGGAAGCCCGCCAAGCCGCTCCATGCTTCCCCATGGCCAACCCCACCCCTTCCAGCCCAAGTGTGCATCCACTTCCTTCCCATGGTACTCCTCCCCTCAAGAACCCAGCATGGCTCCCTATCACCTGTCTAATAAAACTGTTATTTAAAATTTTGAATTTACAATGAATTTTGAAAAACAGTGAGAAGAAATGGATCACTAATCCTACCCTCCAGCTACGACAACAATCATAAGCATCTGTTTGGTTTCTTTGGTCCTGTGATAATTTTCTCCTCCTGGTAATGAGTGACTTCATTGGTGACCTTTCCACCTTCTCCACTGAAAGTTGGGTCAGAGTGTTTTCCAAGCTGGGGCTCACCCTGACAGTCCTTCCTACTTGCCGCTTGTCTAGTCCTGGGAGCCCTGCCCTACCCCTCAGGGCACGTATCTCCACTCTACTGCATAAATAAGGTCCCCCGGGGCGCACACAGGGCAGCTGCAACCCTTTGCATTTCAGGGATTATTTCCTTCAGAGGAATTCCTGGAAGTGGGATTCTGGGTCAAAGACTGTGAGCTTCCTGTGGGACGCCTCTTAATTGGCTGGTTCTCCAGCCTGAAGCAGTGGACACAACGTGAAGGCTGGCCCTCGGGGAGCTGCCCGTCCACCTGGAGAGAGAGGCGGTGAGACCGATGCACAGGGACTGGCCGGGGTCAGAAGTCCGCAGGAAAAGCACAGGGATCAGGAGGCTGGGCTGAGAGGCAGGGGAGCTTCTCTGCGGCTGCAGGAGGAGCAGCGCGGGGAAAGGTCTGTTCGGTGGTGGGACGCGGGTGTGGAAGGGCCTGGTGGCTGCGGAAGGAGGGCTGGCAGCTAGGCTTGGGTCTGTGATGCGCCTAATGGTGATCTCCTGACACCCCTGCCTTTGCAGGTGTGAATCTCCAGGTCTGAGCCCGGAGAGCATTTAGCCGCCGGCTCTGCTAACAGGTGCCTTTTCACACACGACTGTCCACTCCGGAGCCCGCTCTGCTGCCTGGCGGGCTTCGCACATGCTGTTCCCTCCTCCCCATAACCCATCTCCACCCCCACCTGGTGACCTCTCACTCATTCCCAGCAGGGCGAGCCCTCCCCAAGATTTGCTGTATTGTTAGTTACCCCAAGGATGCCATGCTGGACGTATTTCTGCACACAGCCTAGAGCAGGTGGGCATCATGCTGCAATAATCTCAGGACCCCTTGATCGGGCAGATATGGTCACTCGGGGGGCAAGTCACTGGCCCAGAGGTGACAGTTATTCCTCCCGGGCATTTCTGCCGCCCCAACCAGACAGCCACAGCAGTCACAGCTCCCGCTCCGTGCCCACAGGCTGCCAGCTCCCTGTATCCTCGGCTACATGACTACACAACAGTGAGAAGATTCTGATGGGAAACTGCGGGGAAAGCGGACAAACATCAGTGCACAGTGAGAACCACAGAAAGTCAGGTCTGCACACAGATGACACCGGACAAGAACATTAGGGTATGGTAACTGTTGACCTGTTGGGGTAGTGAGCTAATGGGGGATTATTTTGTCTTTCTGTCGATTTTTCTGAGTGTTTCTGTATAATTGTTAAACGTGTGGGAGATGGGTAAGTAAACAGACACAGTCAACGCCACGTGGTGAGCACCATGATGCTGGTGGGTCCAGGCGCAGGGCGGGGAGCAAGTCATCCTTCCCAGGAAGGCCAAGGGAGAGGGGCTGAAGGAGAGACCAGAGTATTCGGCCCAAGGGGGACAGACGGCTCTCCAGGCAGGCAGTGCACGGAGGGCAGGAGATGCCCCGGGGACAGGCTTAATAGTCACATGGAGAGAAGGCAAGGTTTAATGGCAAGCAGAGCCCAGGTCGCAAGGGGCCAGCTCCTGGGCTGAGTGGCCAGACTGCCCAGTGGCAACAGGGGCCTCAGGAGGATCCCACCGAGAAAGGCCTTGGCCGGGGCTTGTCCCAAATGACTCCTCAGCGTCTGGCTCCTGGGTGGCCAGTGGATGAGCCAAGGGAAGGCAAGGTGGCCTGTGGATCCTCTCCCACATTTAATGTAGTGCCTGGGGATCACTAAGACCCCAGATCAAGCAGCTGGGTCACTGCCATGGCGACCCACTTCCCAAAAACAAGGCGTGCCAGCCGGGCGCAAGGTGCCTCTGCCAGCCAGGCTATTTCTAGCTGCATGTGGTTGGGATGAGGTGGGTGACAGGGAGCTGTGCTGGGCTGGGCAGTGCACAGGGCTGGCTAATGGCCACTATGAACAGCCAGGCCAGGCCTGCTGGTGCTGGGGGAGCAGCTGCCCAGGCGTAGCCAGGCCCAGCAAATGTCCGAGGTGACCCCAAATGCCGTCCAGGGCCCAGGCTGCTCCAGAATAAGCACGGCTGCTGCCAGAGGAAGTGCTGCCCTGGAGACTCTGGGACACCCGTTTTTGTTGATAGTGTCCCTTTTTAGGCACGGGGCTCAGTTCTGGCTTGGAGCATAAGTCTTGGAGGTAGAGTATTTTCAGAGCCTTTGCAAGACACTTACATTTTGTTTATTTCTCAGAGTTCTGCCCAAGCCCTTGGCATGGGAACTGCAAACAAGAAAGACAAAGGAAGGTGTCTGCTTGCCTGCCCTGTCCCAGCCACGGGGTGTTTTTCTTTGCTGTTCATGGACTTTGTGCAGTCCCTGCCCTGGCACAGAGCAGGACTTCTTCCCCAAGCCACCAACTCAAGACCTATTCAGAGGTGGGGCTGGCACCAGGCGGAGTGACAACGGATTTCAGCCAGTCCTGCCAATGGAAAGGGTGGCCTCATATGGTGATGCGGTCCCTGACCTCAGCGGCCAACCAGAGGGAGCAAGGGAAGGAAGCAGCGAGGCTCCTGGTGCCTCCTGGGTGCCCCCCGGCTTCCATGCTGGCCACTTGCCCACTTCCTGCGCCCTGAGAGCCCCTCCCAGGGGTGCCATTGTCCTTCCTTTCTGGCCGAGAGAGAGAGAGAGAGCAGAGGCCTGGCCCCAAACCACTGCTAGGGTGGGGGCTGGTCATCAAGGCGTGATGTGCCTGATTTCCTAGTCACCATTCTCCCCGCAGCTGCACAGAGACGAGGAGGAGCTGCTTCTATCACCTGAGGAAGAGGATGGGGGAGTCTCGAGCCTCAGCGCCCCCTGGGGCTGTGGTCCCCCAGTGGCTAGGAGACTTCCCCAGCTCCGAGCACCCACGCTCTGCCTCGGTGGCAGGACTGTGTTCTCACCACTGCCGAATGTGCTCCCCCGGAAGCAAACATTCTGCCACCTGCCATCTTTCTGTCACACAAATGAGCCTGGATGAGCCAGGGGACAAAGAGCTAAGTCACTCCAGAGCTCAGCACTGCAGGAGCTCCCAAAGCAGTAGGGACTTGCCCCCAGACATTCAGTGACAAGTCTGGGAGCTCAGTGCTGAATCAGAGGAAAGCCAGGGGCTCTAGGCACCCAGGGAAAGGGGGTGTAACTCAGGGAAGGCTTTCTGGGGTGGCTGATGCCTGGGCTGAGTCCTGAGAGACAAGATGGGTCAGTCAAACGAAGTGTTAATGAAGAGCACCGGGAAGGGCGATTCAGGCAGAAGGAACAGCAGGTGCAAGAACAGCCCAGAGGAGGGCAGGGCGTTTTGTTTAGGGAAATGAAAGTTGTTCGTTGTGCTGGAGATTACAGTTCTGAGAACAAAGGAGAGAGAGGTAGACAGGGACTGTACCTGGAAGGGACTAGGGGGACATGGCGAATAGCTTGGCCCCTATCCCTGAGGACATGCCATGCTGTCAAGTCACCGAATCACAAGATGCTGGGGAAGAAGGGCTCTGACGCAGCAGCCAGGTGGGGGGTTCCGAGCAGTGCTCTCAGCACCCCAGGGGCCTTGCAGGGATGGGGGCGGGCTCCGCGGACAGCGAGCTTTCATCCCTGCCAGCCTGGTCTCCCACTGCAGCCAGAGCAGCACGACCACTGCACGGTTCTGCTGGAAATGAAGGGCTCTGTTGCTAGAAACAAAACCCCACAAACCATGAGGCAAATCCCATCCCTTTATTTCCCCTTTATGACAGGGAGACTGAGGCACAGAGAGGCAGGAGTTTCCTAGGGTGCCCCATCAAGCCTGTGGCCCAAAGGGCCTGACTCTTGACCCCCTTGCCCTTTCAGCCCAGAAGCTGCATGACCCACTCTGAATTGGCACCCCGCTGCCCTGCCCACACCCAGCCCCACCCTCTCTCCTGAGCTGGCCGTAGGCATGAGGCTCCAGGAGCCACTCCACCCCCAACACACATCTGGGTGCGGTCCGTCCACCTCCCCACACCCGTCTCCAGGATCTCCCTGGTTCTGTAGTGACATGGAGAGAGGGGGAAGCCTGTTTATGAAGATGACCAGTGTCCGGCGTGTTTCTTTTTCTCAGGCCAAAGAATTTCCTTCAGATTAACAGTTGTAAAAACTGGGAGGAGAAGTGGGCCTTAGTTGGACTTGTCCCCCAACAGCAAATCCTTCTAAGAGTGTTTATATCACCTGAAGGCAGGCCAAGGATAGGGAAAATGGGGTGGGGAGGCGTAAATAAAGAGAACAGGGGAAACCTCTCCAGTTTACCTTAAAAAATATTAGTGTTTATGGAGTAAGTATATGACTGTCTGAAGCTGTTTAGTTTTACATGAAAATAGTCAGCATTTTTTTTTCCCCCAGCAAGAAATGCATTTGAGCTGTTGAAGTATAAAGACAAATAAACAGAGGCAACTCGAGCCTTCGCTAGGGGTTCAAGGGAGCCACACATTGTCTCCAGCTGTCCTGCAGGATGAGAGGGGGCGCCTTCAAAAGGGCCCAGGCGCTGCGGCCCTTTCATCCTGGCAGGGGCCAGCCCAGGGAGAACAGTGACTGCCCGCCGCCTGCAGCATCGGGGTGTCAGCAGAGACGGCCTCCCCCGTGTGCACCTGGGCCCTGTCCGAGTCTCCCGAGTTCCTTTCCTCTTCTCACTCTGCTCGGCAGCCTCCAGTGTCATCTGCACACCCATCTTCTCATCTGAGCCTAACAGAAAATGTGTCCATTTTGCAGAGAACAAAACTGAGGCTGAGGGAGAGGTGACATGTGACAGAGCTGGGACTAGAAGCCCTATGCTGCCACATGACCCCACATCAACAGACAAGGGCAAAAACGGATGCAAGAGTCCGGGAAGGCTTCCTGATGCCGTGGAGTGGTGAGCAGGGGCTCATTCGGCAGGAGCACCATGTGGATGTGAGAAGCAGTCCTCAGCCCAAGGGCTTCACACACAGCCCAGGGCCCAGGCTCAACCCTTGAATACTCCCCAACTCAGAAAATAACATCAATTTCCTTTAAAAAAGCATTCTGACCTTGCACGCTAAGAATAAGTGAGAATTAGGTAATTCACATCTGTTATACTCTTGTTAAGTGCCAGGCACTGTGGTATGTGCTTTGCAAAGCTCATCTCTTTCAGTCTCTGCATCATGCCTATCAAATGAGCGCTGCTCTTAGCCCCGCCCTGCAGACGAGGCTGGAGAGGCTCAGGGAAGGGAAGTTACTTGCTCAAGGTCACAAAGCAAGGGAATGGTGGGTCTAGGACTCAAAGCTGGGCAGGCCGATGTCCTATACTTCTTAAGGGCTGGGACTATGTCATCCAGTGCCTGATTGTGAGCTCCCAGCCCAGGACATGGCGCAGGCCAGGTACTCATGAAATCTTTACGAAATGGATGAGTGTCAAGAGCTCTGCTTTCCGGGCCATCTGGAAGCTCTAGACGCTCACATTCCCCCCATACGCCCAGACCTGACTGCTCCACAGACTTCTGAACTTGCACACCATTTCCATGTGGATGGCTCTCACTCATTTCAAACTGAACTTGGCCAAACCAACTCGAGTCCGCCTCCCCCCACTCCGAAATCCGGCCCACCCCAGACTCACCCTTCCCAGCCGCAGCAGTGCGGCCACGCAGAAAGTCCAGGCAAAATCGACCCGTCGGTCTTGATTTCTTTCCCTTACTTCTTACATCTAATCTATCAACAATTCCCGTTGGCTCTGTTTTCAAAATGTGTTCTGAATTCAACCGCTTCTCATAACCTCTACCACTGTCACCTGGACTGAGCCACCAGTATCTCTGACCCAGACCCCTACGGTCATCTTCACCTCTTATTCCCTGGAACACACTGTGCACTTAGCAGCCAGAAGGCAAATCCCTGTATATTGAAATGTCAATCAGATTATAACAATCTCTCGTTGAATGTCTCATAGCTTCCCAGTTAATTTAGAATAAAATTCCAGCTCCCTTCTGGGGCCTATACAGCTGGCAGGCATAACCTGGCCCTGCCTGCTCCTGCCCTTGTCTGCAGTCGCCCTCCCTCTCCCCTGACCCTCCAGGCACGCTGACCTGTTCCCAGACTCTCCTAGCCTGTGCCCATCAGGGCTCCTGCACCTGTCTTCCCTCTTCTGCCTGGAGGGAAGATCTTTCCTAGAGTTCCAAATGGCAGCTTCTTCCTCCTCACTGAGGCCCCTTCACTACGTCCCCAACCCCTGAAACGTGGGTGGACCTTCGTAACTGGCTTGACCAGGAGTTTGGTAGAAGTGACTTCCGAGGCTAGATGGTAAAAATTCCATGCATTTGTCTCTTGTTCTCCTGGGACCGGCCTCCGCGCTGTGAGGAAGCTCACCCACACCCATGTGCAAGGGCCACATGTAGAGGCTGCCCACGAGCGTTCTGGCCAACAGCCAGTGTCAACCACTAGGCAGCAGCAAAGAGGCCTCCAGATGATTCCAGCCCCTGTCAGCGTCATCCCCAGCCTTCACATCTTCCCAGCTGAGGCCCCAGACACTGTGGGGCAGAGAGGAGCCAACCCTGCCGTGCCCCGTCTGAATTCCTGACCCGCGGAGTCCGCAAGCCGAATAAAATGGTGTTTTACATGCAGGGCAGTTTTTTTATGCAGCAAGTTGGCATGACACTCTAGCCAGTGCTTCTCCCTTCCCACCATCCTTTTCATCACATTAGTTTGTTGCTTAATTTTTCACTGGAGTCAGTTGACTGAACTTAGTTCACTGAGTTACCTGCTTACTTGTTTAGATCATCCCCCTGCTATCTAAGTCCACAGGCACGGGGACTGTGTTCCTTCTGTTCATTGTATCTTTGGCACTTAAAACTGAACCTGGCACATGGCAGGTGCTCAGAACAATTTTTTTTGGAACAAACAAACGGACGGGTCCCAGGTGGCAGCTTTAGTGTCCCTGCCGATCTTGCCCTTTCTGCCTATCGCCAGGGTCAGGAACATCTGGTGTCCTTCTCATGAACCTGGAGTCCTGTGAGTGATGCCCCATCTACTCACCTTGATCTCTGCCGTGAGCCTGGCATGGAGGTGTGCGAGCGAGGGGGCCAGGTTATAAGGTACTTTCACAGATTTGTTTATTCACTCATTTTACAAATGTTTATTATGTGCCTATGACATGCCAGACACTGCACTTGATTCTGAGGAGGAAGACAGAGAGGTAAACAAGACAACTTCTGCTTTAGTGGAAGAAGAGCCCCAGCACAGAGCCTCAGTGGAGGTGTGCCCAGTGTGGCCATAGAAGGCTCTGGAGCAGAGGCGATGTGGGGTGGGTCTCGAATAGAAAGAAGGACCTCACCAGGTGCACACTGGGGAGGGGGTCATAGGGGAGCAGGGATGTGTAGGACTCTGTGGCTGTAAAGGAGGCTGGCCAGAAGACACAGGTGGGCAAGGGTGAGGGTGCGGGGAAGAAGCTAAGAGGGCCCTGCCTGAGGGACCTCGTGGGCCAGGGGGTGGATGAACCCAGTGCTACTATGAAAGCAGCAGGAGCCCCGAGAGAGGGTTCTGGAAGAAGAGAGCTCTGTGCTGTCACACAGGGCAAGACAATGTCCCAAGGGAAGGGAAGCTCAAGGGGACACAGGGTCCTAGGGTGCTGCCTTGGCCCAAGGAGGCAGTATAGGCTTTGGGGAGGAGGTGCCCTTGGGGTGAACCCTGTGGAGCCGTGGGTGCCCGCTTCTCTTTAAGTGTGCTGGTGTGATAGGCACTGGGATTTCTGGATGCCCTCAGGGACTCCCAAACTCACAGGGGGTTCATATCTAACACCCCATGGAATGAAGCCTTTCCCAGAGCCCAGCCAGCCTCCCAGAGCTGGTGCTGCTCCGGGCTTGGGCTGGGCAGTAGCTTACAGGCCAGGGGGCCATCTGGGCTCTGGGCCCAGCTCTACCACTTACTGGCTGGGTGTCACTTTTTTTTGTATAGGTCACTTTCCCTCTCTGAGCCTTATCTTCCTCATTTGTAATTCAAAAGGGGACACTAGTGGCTTCTGCCCATGGGTGCTGCGAGGCCTGAGAACATGAGTACAGCACCCTGACAACTTGGGTGCATGGCAGAGGTGTCCCCGAAGTGCCTGTCTCTCCCCTAGGTGGAGGCACCCACCTAGCACAGGGCCAGGCAGACAGGAAGCGCTCAATGAGTATCAATGGGTAAATAGTGATCTGGTTAATAAAACAACTTTTCTGCTGAGTCGGGCTACAGATGACTTCTCTTCATCAGGGGGAAAAAGTGCTGAGAAGCAAGTTCAAAACTCAAACTGGGAGCAACTTGAGAAACATATTTTTCAGTAAGTCAAGGTAAAGATTGGGGTCGAAGAAAACATCTGGCTAAGTGAACTAATGGCTTTAGAGAAAAAGGACCCTTGCTTTGTGGAGACAGGAAAAAACTATCCACTGCTGGTTTTAATTTAGGATGAAAAAAGTCTTATTCTATTAGCCTAAATATTGCTCTTATGTCCAATTGCATGGAGTTTGGAATAATATTTTTCAAACAGAACTACTGCTATTTCAAGTAATTACAATGCTAAAAGCAGTCATTTGGGGTTGAGCAAGGATCTCCTCATGGTTTCAATTCCCTCTGGTGTCATTTTCTGTTATATTTGAGAAATTCCTCAATAAAGATGTCAAATAGAGAGAGGGTTTTGCTCCCTGGAGGGCAGATTTGGCCACCCTCCAGGGCACAGTCCTGGCAGCACATCTCCACAGGAAAATAACCTCGTTTGCTCAAAAGAAGAGAAGAGGCTCAACTGTGCAAACTCAGGCAAGAATAACCCTTAAGCCATCAGACTCATTTCTCCTAATTAACTCAGAATGCTTTTCAAACTCTGCTGACCGGGATCTATGCCAGCCATCATCCTGAAGAAATTCAGTGGTGGCTGAAAGGGAAATGCTACAACCAGAGAAGACTTCTGACCCAGACTTCTGGACACAAAACAACCAGAGATGTAAAGGGGCGTAACTGTCCTCACAGGTGATGGGCTGTGGGGTGGGGCTCAGCGTGACTGACCAGAGACAGGCAGGGCAACAGAGGCAGTGAGAATCCAGGACCTTCTGACAGTTTGGTCAGGCTCCATGGTCAATGACACCCGCCAGGGGCCAGACCTGGAAGCTTCATTAGGAAGCACGAACACAATTCATACTGAGACCAAACAGGTGATTAAATGACCAAAGCTGACTGGTTGTGAGAAATACGGAGTGGTGAGGATTGCAGCAAACAGGAGAGTACCCAACCCCTCCAAAGGGGACAGCTGCCACTGCCATACTGAGATGTGGGCAAGAGGTGCCTCTGCTCTGGGTCCCATGCTCTGGGGGGGTCCCTGCTCTGGCCCCTCCTATGGCTGAAGCCCTCCACATGGAGTAAGGAGTCCATGGTAGGTCATGTGTACCTGGAACACGTACCCACCCTTCTAGACCACATTCTGGGTATTTAAGACCCTACATTTCCCTGTCCAAATGGCCCCAAGCCTGTCTGTTCTCAGACAGACAGATGACACTTGACACTTAGGACAAAACAGTGGCAAAGGAAAGCTGGCTTGGGGGCAAGTGGCCAGAGCGTGATCATTCCAGCTGGCACGCTCCCTGAGGAGTCCTCAGGCTCCCTGGGGTGCAGGATGGGGCCACAGGTGAAGAACGGGCACCACCCACATCACTGCTTCCTGGCACAAAACTCCAAGGCGTCCTAGAGTTCCAGATTCCATTCTAGCCTTCTCGATCATTAGGAAGGGATGATCTGTCAAGGCATAATAAATGTATCATCTGGGTTTGAAGCTCTGTCACTTTACCTATTTAGCCATGCGGGATATGGGCTTCCGTTTACACTCCTGCTCACATTCTCACAGATGTCAGGGGCAGGGTGACTGTGGCCAAGCAGGAACAATGCTAAAAACAGCGATTTTTATGTGACATCCCTTGATTTTTAAATGCAGACAAATCTCTCAATAATAACTATGGTGACAGTAATAATAAGAATTGGGGCGGGGATGAGGGTGGATAAACCAGATGTGTTTGCAGGTTGGATGAGGACTGAAGGCTGCTGGCTTGGCACCTGCAGCCACATGGTGAGAACAGCCAGCACCCGAGCAGAACTTCCCACCCATCCATCCAGCGCTCCATGTCTGCGTTCACACTTCACCGCACAGTGACCTTCTGAGACAGGTGCTACTGACCCGTTCTGTACTCTGGGGAACTGAAGCTTGGTGGGGTTTGAGTAACTGGCCCCAAACCATAAACTCATGGGTGGTAGTGCCAGAATTTGAGCCTAAATCTTCAAACTCCAACCCTGGCTTCCTTTAAGTGTAATTCGTTTCAAAAAACACTCTTCAGGCCTCTGTGATCCTGACACTGCACCAGGCACGGAACTCTTGCAGCAATGTATGGAGGAGGGATCCGAGGCCCTGAGAGGTCGTACAGTCAGTGTGGGTTGGAGCCGGTTGGAACCAGGGTCTGAATTCTCCAGAGCTGGAGTTCTGTCCTGAGAACAAGAAGGCCCAGGCGGAAAGGAGTCTGCTGGGAAGGGGCTGCCCTCAGTTACGAGCAGAGGAGCAGCAGAATGAGCCTCTTCCCGGCTGCCGTGCGTGCAGCTAGAGCCGTAGGAAGCTGCACTCTGTGCTCGCGGGTGGGGGCAGGGAGAGGGGAGAGTCTTACACAGTTCTTTACATTAATCATTGTAAAAAAGAATCCGTTGAGAAAATAATGTTGAAACAAAGACCCACACAGATCCCACTCCTAGTTAGACCGGAGGCCCTGGGGGTACCCGCCGTAGCCAAGAATGAGGGCAATACAAACAGGTGGTTTTGCATAGGTGAGAATGACTAGAAGGGCACAGTTGTGTGTCCAACATGGCCCACGGAGGACAGACCCTGGTTCTGGCACCCATGGGGTCTCAGGGGCATCAAACCAGCCTGTCTCAATACATCTCTTCCGTAAGTTGATGCCCATTACATTTTGCGTGCCCAGTACCAGGCACTCTGCTAGATGGTCTGCATCCATGATCTCATTCATTCCTCACAAGAACCCTACAAGACATGAGCTACAAATTCATTTTACAGGTGAGGAAACTGAGGCATGGAGGTGAAGTGACTGGCCAAAGGGCACACAGCAGATAACTAGTGGAGCAGGATTTGAGCCTGGAAGTGGCGGTTCCCAAGGTCTGTACTCCTGACTGCTGGGTGACACTGCCCACTGTCCCCCGGGGACTGTCAGCTCTGCCTCTAGGGACTGATCGACTGAAATGTACTCTCTCTAGTGTCTGAGAAAGGGGTAAAGTGGAGAGCTTATGCTTCTGAGGGGATTCAATGAGCTACTACCTGCAGGATACTTAGCATGGCATCGGGCAAAACAAATGTCACACGGCCCAGTTCCTTACAATCTAATCAGAGGCTCAGCCCGCCTCTGCAGCCCTGCCTCCAGCCGCTCCTGCCACCCACCCTGAGCCCAGCCTCAAGGAGCCACCTCTCTACGCAGACTGAGCTCTCCCCACAGCCAGCTGCTCCCCAGTCTTTGGGGATCCTGCTCAATGCAGCCTCCTCTTTGAAGTCCTCCAGAAGCATGATCCCACTTCCACCCCCACCACACTCCACGCAGGGCAGCTCTTGGCAGGCCCTTCTGGGCTTCAAAGCCTGCTGTCCAGATCCCCATTTCAGCACTTATTTTGGGTGTAATTACATGTTCACAGATCTATTTCCCATAATAGGCTTGTCTGAGACCCAATATGCATTGAACAGAAACAGGCAGGGAAATCTAGGGCTAGTGCCCCACGAGGGGGAAAAGCTCTGAAGTACGTGGGATGCACGCTCCTGATGCCAGGCCCCACCAGGCCAGCTGCCACGGTGAAGCTCTGCTGAGCCCTTCCAGGAAGCACTACAACAAATGCCAGCCAGATACAAATGACCCCTCGACTGTAGTTCCCCTTCTGGGAAGAAGTGCTAAGGAAACAACTGGGAGAACAAGAAGAAAAAGTTTTATGCCCAGATTCACTCGGTTCTGATGGCAAAAACAAAGAAAATCTATGTCCAACCACAAACGTGGGGCCAAGTCACCTCCGTGGCACTGACCCCTGTTTGGTGACTATCTCCACCTTCCAGTGCCTGTCACTTCCCTTCACTCAGTGGCGTCACCCTCACACACAACCTGCTCCCATTTGCAGGGGGTTAAGGCTGAGACCCAGAGGTCGTGATGACAGTAACAGCCACCAGTATTGAAAGCCCTGTACCAGGCGCATGTCTCAGCCATCTGGACGTCTCAGTTCCTGCTCCCAGCAGCCCGTGAGGCAGCTGCTCTTCACACATTCCCTTTGCCAATAAGCGACCGAGGCCTGGAGATATCAGCAATGCGGCCATGGCTGCACTCCCACCAAGTCCACAGTCTAATCCCCTTGGCTCCAGCTGTCATGTCCCGGGTCACTCAGCAGCTGGTCACAGAAGAGGGCCTGGTGGACAGGCACAGCGGCTCTGAGACCATGTGTTTTCTGCCATGAGATGTTCCTCTTGCTACAGGCCGCAAACCACCCCTGTTATGGGCTGAATTATGTTCCCCCAAAGATGCTGAAGTCTAACCACCACCATTTGTGAATATAACCTTTTTTGGAAATAGGATATTTGCAGGTGATCAAGTTAAGATGAGGTCATTAGCATGGGCCCTAATCCAATATGACCATGTTTTCATAACAAGGGGAAATCTGGAATAGAGACAGACATTCATAGAGCAAAGACAATGTGGAAACCCAGGGAGAACATGATCTACAAGGCCAGGATCACTGCAGCCACCAGAAGCTAGGAGAGCACGATGGAACAGATTCTCCCTGGAGGCCCTCAGAAGGAAACAAACCTTCAGACACCATGACTTCAGACTGGCAGCCTTCAGAACCCTTAGAGACTACATTTGCTTTGTCTCAGCCACTCAGTTTATGTTTTTACAGCAGCTCCGGTTACTAGTCACAACAGATTGTGAGGCAGCTAGGAAAATGGTGAGAACACAAGAGCCCTGGCCAGATAAGTAACACCTGAGGTGCACACGACATTAAAGGGACATCAAGGGGCAGAACCATGCCGGCCACCTGATCGCCACTGCAGTGAAATCACACGGGGGTGCAGAGAGAAGACTGAAAGCATCAACTAAGATGCTTCCCAATTTTTTTCCCTGTTCTATATTTTTCCAATGTTTTCCAGCATACTTGCATTAGTTTTATAAATTTTGTACAACTGGCTTAAAAAATATATTTGAACCACGAGAATCTGGAGGTACATAAGAATCCCTGTTATAGGCTGAACTGTGTCCCCCCAGATTCCTATGGTGCAGTCCTAGCTACAGTACCTCAGAACGTGACTGTACTTGGAGATTGGGCCTTTCGAGAGGTAATTAACTTAAAAATGGGTTGTTAGAATGGGCCCTCTTCCAATATGACTGGCGTCTTTGTAAAAAGAGAAGATTAGGACACAGAGAGAACACACGCACGCACAGGGAGACGACCATGTGAGCACACAGCCAGGACGAGACCGTCTGCAAGCCAAGGAGCGAGGCCTTAGACAAAACCAAACCCGCCAACACCTTGACCTTGGACTCCCAGCCTCCAGAGCTGTGAGAAAACAAATTCCTGTTGTTTAAGCCCACAGTCTGTGCTGTTTTGTTCTGGTGGGCCTGTCAAACTAACGCAATGAACCAAAGCAGGGCAAGCCTTCCCACGGCCCCCAACGCTGCAAGCTGCTGCAAGGGACAGGCAGGGCGCAGCAGCGTCACTCACCCAGGCAGTTGTGTCCATCGTGCGCCAGCATGAAGCCGTCAAAGCAGGTGCATCTGTAGTTCCCGGGGATGTTGATGCACTCGTGGACACAGCCCCCGTTGTAGTAGTCATTCTCACACTCGTCAATATCTGCAAATTGAGGGGCGTGAGAGATGTCAGAGGAGAGACATGGAGAAAACAGGAAGAGCATGGGGGTCCTTTCTCCCCCCATGGCTGAAGCCATCAGGAGTGGCTCGGGGATGACTCAACAGCTATTCACTAAACAGCTATTCACTAAACCTTGCGGAGGGCTGGGGTCCCAGAGGAAATAAGGATGAATAGCCTGGCTCTGCAACAAGGCTGGCCACCACCTCGCAGAGCAGGGCCACGTGCCAGGCATGTGGAGGTTGCTTTCCAGCTCTCAGCACAGTGAAGCAGGCAAGATTCACACCCTGCTCTGTCCCTTTCCAAAGCCTCTCAACAAGAACAGCACACAGGGACCTTGCCTAACATCCTCCCAAATCGGCTCTCTTCAGCCTATCTGAACGCCTCCCAGAGATGGAAAGCTCACTGCTTGTGAAGCAGAGTATTGAATAAGATGTGTACACACCACTGAAACGTGTAACCTCTGGAATGAGAGAAAAGTCCATATATTCCCCCCAAATAGTTTCCTCCATACCAGCATCTGAAGCCTGAATTTCTACTGCTCCAATTTCCTTGTTATACAGAGTTTTCTGTCTCAAAAACAATGGTCAATCGCCTTTGTACAGGTCACCCTTTTTGCTGTTTTAAGTCTTTTTCAACATTTCGCATCAGGGGTTAAAGGGCTATCAGTTCGGGAGTTCCACGGGGATTTGAGAGACCAGGGAGAATGACAGGAACACACCTAGTTAACATTTAACAAGCTGCTTCTTAATCAAAGTCCATGGCAGCACCATGCCATTACTTCTGACTCACTGATGCAGGCACCATCATCGTTATTCCGATTTTACAAGGGCACTGAAGAAACCGAGGCACAGGGAGGCCAAAACCTTGCCACAAGTCACACGCCCAGAAGTGGTGGAAGTGGGATTCGAACCGGTGCACCCTGGCTTGAGAGCTGAAGGGCGCCTAACCCCATGTCACCTCTGGGAGGGGCAGGGCCGGGCCGGCAGCACCGCTGGGGGGCTTCGGCCTCCCCCGACGGGCGCTCCCTGGGCTCCGCTGTCTCAGCCTATACGCACCCCAACCCCCACGGGCTCTGCAGGGAAGGTGGAGCCGGAAGCGCCCGCACAGCAAACAGGAAGTACTACGCTGAGCCGAACCGGAAGTGCCCTGCTGAACAGAACCGCATAGGCCTCAGAAGAGGCTACGGGTGTGAGCAGTCCGTTTCCTCCTCGGTTGAAGAGGGAGTTTTGAGACCAGGTTCCTGCTGTGAAAGCCGAGGTGGAGCCAGCCTGAAGACCAGAGGAGACCGAACGCCAAGTCTTCAGATGCCTGAGGAGCGGGCACAGGGGGCCGCACAGCCCCACGCTCTGCCCATGCCGGTCCGGAGGCAGAGCTACACCCTGGGGGAAAGCCACGCGGCCAGTTCATGTTTGCGGGTGGGAAAGTCCACCTGGAAGAAAGGCTTTCTCAGGAGGCAGTGAGCTCCCCGACTCTGGAGGTGACCAAGCACTGTCTGGACACCTGCCTGCCAGGATCACTGCCAGCAGATGGTGATAACTTCAAGGAAACCGGCAGCATTAAAGTGTGAGAATACAGAGCCCGGGCTGTGCAGCCTACTCCTGGTGCCCACCCACCCAGCCATAATGAGGGAAAAACATGGTTTCCTGGATCTCCAGAACAAAGCCTACGGCATCTTCAGAGGTGCGAGAGACAGGGCTTTGCCTAACCCGCCTGCAGAGGCCGTCAGCATCAGCTGGGAAGCAGCCTCAATTGTGGAAGTCACGTGAATTGCTTTTAATCATATTTAATACACTTAGACATTCAAAATAACGTTGAAGGAGAATATAAGATTTTGTTTCAAAATCTTGGGTTTTTTAAGAGCACATGGCTTTAAAAAAACTGAGATACTGCCAATGTCATCAGCCCTGACCTTTCATCAGAGCCTCAGCTACACCAATCCACCTCTCCCTGGATCTTCCAGACACTTCAGAGGCAACATGGCCCAACTCAGCTCATTAACCTGCATTTCCCTGGGGTTCTCCATCCCAGTGCATGCTGTTATCCCTCCACCTCTCCACTGACATCTAATCAGCTATCAAAGCACTTGACTTAGGTCGGATCCGTCTGAGGGGAAGTGCTCTTATCCCACGCTTGGGTAAAAGAATTCTCTCTCTCTCAAGGTGTACCTCAGAAGGAAGTATGCAGAGAGCTGGTTCTGAAACATACACCAGCCCATTTCATGTTCACAGCAACCTTCTGGAGTAGGTATTTCAACTCCGTTTTAATGGTTGAGCAAATTAAAGTGAAGAGAGATTAGGTAATTGCTCAAGGTCACATAGCAAATGGTAGGACAAGGATCAGAACAGAGGTCTTTTAGTTCACAAAGCCCGTGTCCTTTCCAGTAAGTTAGAATGATCATGACATACCAGGTATTGGCAAAATACTTTATACATGTTATTTTGCCCTTGGCACATTTATGCTATGTACTGAGAAAGTATTACCCTATCATCCAAATACCCATTCATCCATTCAACCTTCTATTTGTTCCATGTATACACACCCACATACCCCACATGTGTGTGCGTGCACCTATCCATCTACCCAAATAGCCAGCCAGCCATGCGTCCATTCATACTAACACACATTCATCTAGTCACTCTTTAAGCTATGCATTCAAATACCTACTCAGCCATCCTTCAATTTGTCTATTCATGCTAAAATCTGTTCATCTAAATATCTAGCCGACTGGCCATCTTTCCATTCATCCTGTCACCTATTATTTATCTAGCCAGACATCCAGACATACATTCAAATGTACATCCATCCATCTACATATTCAGCCATGCACCCATCTTTTATTCATCTGAACATCCATCCATTCAAACATCTAGTCACTCATCCATCCACCCAGTGCCTAACCACCTATCCATCTACTCCTGATCCAAAGATCCACCTCTCTCCAAACACACACATACACACACACAAATCTACCCATCCATCCATCTATCCAGCCATTCACCCATCCATCCATCCAAACATCTATTCATCCACCCAACTATTCCTTCAAATGCCTTCCATCCAAACAGCTTGCAAATACATACAATAATATTTTCCAAAAGAATAAAATGTTAGGATGAAGAAAAAGAAATGAGGGTTGGAGAAGAAGAGAAAGCCGGTCAAAGTATGCAATAAAGTATTTGGTATTTCCAGCACAGTTTCAAAAGGTAGGCCACAAATATGGCTCTCAGCTTCCCAGAGGCCAAAGCAGAGAAGGAGACAATCAGTTAGAGAGTCACTACATCCATGAAATGCAATTAAACCAGCTTTTTTATTGGTGGTGAGGTCTGAGAAAAATGTTTCTTTCTCCAATTAGAGTGATCCTATGTCCCAGTTTCCCTGGCATAGTTCCCATTTATGGCTATTGTCTTGGTGTAATTATTAGGAGCACATTTTTCTTGGTATAATTGTTAACCCACACTTTATCAAAATGATCATCATAGAGAAATTGCTGAATTATCAGTCAGTAAACGACTCCAGACTTTTCCTTCCTTTGACACCCCACAGTGTAGGCCACAGTAGATGCCAATTGGTTGAAGAGTGCAGGAATGTTCGCTGCTCACATCTCCTCCGTTCATCTATCTCCAGAGAGTTCCTCCAGATCCAAGCGTCTCTTCAACAATCAGTTCCTCTCCAATCCTCAGGCCTGGAGGGTTCCCACGGGCTTCTGAGGCCAGCCTGCTTCTTCAACTGCCCAGCATTCCGGACTGAGAACATCTTGCCCACAAACCAACTCCCCTTCCCAGATTTCCTGTCTGTGCCTGGAACTTTTGTTTTTTAAAATCACGTGAGCCCCCTCCTTTAATACATAAGAAATAAACCACAAACAAATCAACAACAACAAAAATCTCTTCCAAAGCAAGTAGATTTATTACTGTAAAATACATGTCCAAGAGCCGCCAGTCCTGGAGAAAGATGCCCATCAGGCTTGGACCACTTTTTAAGGACCATTAAAGCCAGAGAATGAGGAACAGGCAGCTGGGATGGAGAGAGTGTAAAGGAATGGAGCGGGGCAGAGCCAAGCTCTCTGGATATTTATTCTTAGAGGACTGTTGTGGGTGGATTGCATGCCCCCAAAAGATGTACTGATGTCCCAACCCCTAGTATCTGTGAATGTGACCTGATTTGGAAGTAGGATCTTCACAGATGTAATTAGATGAAGTCATACTGAAGTAGGGTGGCCCCTAATCCAATGACTGGAGTCCTTATAAGAAGAGGGATTTTGGACACAGACACACAGATAGGATGTCAGGACAGAGAAGAGAACATCATTGGAAAACACCCAGACACACCGAAGGAAGGCGGCCATGTGATGACAGTGGCAGAGTTCAGAGTGGGGAAGCTGCACGAGCACCTGGCGTTAATGCTGCTCCCATTTTACTGATGTGGAGGCTGAGGCACAGCACAGCCGGGCACCTTGTCTCTGGGCCCCCAGCCGGTGGCTGCGTTCAAATGCAGGCTCTCTATGCCTGCTGGGGGCCACATCCTCCAGGTGTGCGAAATGAATACTTTAAAAAAATGCTTTCTTCAAAAAGCAATTAAGGAGAAAGGTGGGGAGGAAGTGCCACATGTGTCATCATTCTTATTTCTAAGGTCTCTCCCTCCCCTTGAGGTTGATGGGTGGCATCATACAAGTGGGGGAAGATGGGGGAACCACAGATGTGACCCGAGTGCCGGGGGTGAGAAGCAGAGGAGATCACATCACCCTGGACATCCGGCTCCTTTCCAGCTTGGATTTTTTTTTTTTTTTAATGAAAACTTGATTCTCAACAAAAAACAGTTCCTAACATCCAACTGAGCAAAGACAAACAGCATGGGGAGCTGCTCATTATGGAATTTTTAAAAGGTCACACAGTTCCATTTTTCCTATATTAAAATGGCAGCGTGCACACGATCCCACAGCGATGGTTATGTGCCAGTACTGCTGGTTTGGGACTCGAGTGGGATGAGTTGGGTTTTTTTCATTTAATTCAAATTGATTCTTGCTGTGCTATAAAATATATATTTATTCTGTGGTGCCTAGGTTCTAAAAGATTCTATTGCAATGAGTCAGAGCTCCTTCTCTTTTTACTTCAATACTATTTAATATATTTTCCAAAAAATCAGGACTGGAAAGGTTCTCAAAATGAGGATTTTTAAAGTCCGCTGCTCTTCATTCCCAGAGATCATTACTGACAGTGTCTTCTCATTTCCCTTTGAAATTGGCATTTTTCTCCACGTTCCTTGCAGATAGTGGTGACCAAATGCTCTAACAAAGACCCCTTCCCTGGCTGGGCGCTCGCATGTCTCCCCCTTTGTCTGGGGGGCTTTAGGAAAAATTGTGCACTTTGATCAGGAAAGATCAGGCAACCATTCTGGAAGACATGTATGGCTTAGGAAGTTGAGGTCTTATTGGTGAATAAATCTTAATCTGGTTTGTTGGCTAATTACACGCACGGGAAGGTAGTTGCATGGGGCTGCCCAGCAGGCAGGATTAAGCCCCCTGTCTCCAGTGGCACAGGGTTAAGCTCTGGTTTTGTAATGACTGAGTAATGAGACTCACTCTCTGTGCACCCCTGGCATCCATTGATCAGGTTTTCCTTCTGCACAGACAATACCAGAAGTGGGCCCAGCAGTTAATTATGGGAAAGGTCAAAGGTCATGCAAAACCAGCACAAATCTATATACTTTTTCATTTCTAACTGCATACAATGACCATGGCTCAGCCAGAGGGTAGGAAGATCTTCCCCCCACCCAACCCGTGATCCAAGATAACCACGGGGTTTGAGCTGCTTGCTGGCCTCTCCCAGGGGCCTGTGCGCCTCAGGCCTCCACACTTCTGCTCAAGCTGTTCCCTCTGCGCAGAGCTCCCTTCCCTTCACAGACACCTATGTCCCCATAGTCTCCACTGAGTGACCTCCCACAACGTGTAGGCAGCAGGTAGGCCCTTCACGTACGACCACCCTGAGAAGTGAGTACCAACATCTTTATTTTACAGCAGGGGAAACCAAGGCTCAGAGATGTTCCCTACCCTGCCCAAGATCACACAGCTGATGCCAACAGGGCCAGACAGTGAGCCAGGTCACCTAACTTCAGAGTTAACGCTGTCTCAGTCACAAAGGGCCACGTATCATAGGGTTCTATTCCCATGAAGTCTGAAGGGAAGGCATGTCTATTGAGAGCCAGAGATCAGTGGTTTCCTTGGACTGGGGGCCTGAGGAATAATGGCTGAGGGGAGCAGGGATTCTTCTTGGGGTAATAAAAAGGTTCTAAAATTTATTGTGATGGATGTGCAACTCAGAAAATATACTAAACAGCTTTGAATTGTACACTTCAAATGGATGGATGGTATGTTATGTGAGTTACATCTCAACAAAGCTGTTTAAAAATATTGTTAAAGTTAATGCTGTCAAAGCTCTCATCCCCTGTGCTGGCTAGATCTCTGGGCTCAGCCTGGATGCACGGAAGCCACAGGATGCCCCCCTCAGCCGACCGCAGTGCCACCTGCCCATAGGGGGCTCAGGGTGGGGCGCGAGTCTCTCAAACACAAGGTGGTATTTCCCTATCAAACCCGAAGGATGGGGACCAGTTAATTATTCTCTTTCTCCCTCAAAAACCCTGCAAGCTTCCCCATGAGCTGTTCTCAGCTCTGGCATCGGGTCTAATGGATACCGAAGCAACCTGGTCAAGGGAAAGTTGACCCCACTGGCGTGTTTGAGCCGGAAGTGAGGAGGGGCTGCGGGGAGCCTGCCAGCCCAGAGTCAGGCCCCCACCATCCCCTCTGCCAATTACAAGCATGGTCAATTTCCCACCCCCTTAGTGAACAGCAGGCTCTGAGGGGCTGTTCCACAGGCCCAGCCACCACTGGATGCGACAGGAGGGCAATCAGAAGCCTGGCATTGCCAGCATGCTTGTGCCACCACTTGGAGTGGATAAGCTCCTGTGATACCCCTGGATTTCATAAAGGGGAAGCTGAGCCACAGAGAGGAACTGAGGAGCTAATCTTACCAGCAAGTCAGTGGCTGACAGCAACTTGACCCCCAGACCCCCAGTGCAGGCCTCTTCCCCTGACCCCAGTGGCCGCCCTGTGGGCTCCAGCAGTAGGCCGGGCCTGAGCTGGCCTAGTGCGGTGTAAGTGCGTTCTCATGCTTGCCAAATCCCCAGCGGGGCTTCTTGCCAGCAGTCAGAACAACAGAAGTGGCATTTTGCCACCAGGCACCGTTTGAATGGCAAGTGGCTGACCCTCACTACAGCCTACGCAGGAGGGCTTAACGTTCCCTCATCACAGAAAAAGAAACAGAGGCATAGAGAGCTTAGGTGATTTGCCCAAGATCACCCTGCTGGTCAGTGGCAAAGCCAGTACTGGAATTCAGGTACCTGGTTCCAGATTCCAGCCTCCTAACCTTGACAGAGTCTGCAAGAGAATTCCCCAGTCTCCGTGATCCAGGGAGTGAGGGGCCAGCGTCCTCACTGAGGAGCAAACCGCCTCCCTGCCTTCTTCCCTCCTGTACCAGCACCTTCCCTGGGCTGGCCCCTCGCCCTCTGCCCGGACCCTACCACAAGGAGCTGCTAGCCTGAAGGAGAGGGAACCCAGACACGGACAAACACATCTCCTCCGAGAACTGTCTCGCTTGTCGGTGCACTGACCAGGCCCAGGCCTGCCTATTGGGCTGCCGGTGGGAAAGGAGAGGTGGCTGACAGTCCCAGCAGAGGCTGCCTATGGCCACCAGAGACTGAGCCAGCACTGTGTGGCAAGGGGCTCCTTTGTAGTCAGCCCACTAAGGCCTAAGAGGTCCACAGACCTGCCCAAGGTCACACACGGCTGGCACCCAGGTCTCCAAGGACCTATGTGTCCAGCTCGACTCCTCCCGACAGAAAGGGTGGGAGGCCCGGGTGAAGGGCATGCAGCTCCTGGAGAAGGAGTAGGGACTGATCATAGCAGCAGCTGCACTGACTGGCCAGAAGTGCAGGCAGGCTGGCTGGGGCTGTACACACTTGCCTCCAAGGGGCTGCGGCCCCAGCCCATCTGGAGGGCCCCCTCAGAGCACCCTCTGAGACCCCCTGACCTTGCCCGCACACACGCACTCTGGCGCTCTTTGTCTCAAGGCCTTTGGGGAAGGCCGGCATCCATTTCAGTAGCATTCAAAGGCCAACGGGCCGCAGTTTATTTTCTTAGAAATAATGGTTTTTTCTGGTTAGCATTCCTCAGATGGAAAAACAAATACAGCCACTGTAATAAGAAGCAGCCAAGGGAAGGTGAGAGAGCCTGGAGGGGAGGAAGGGGCGCAGAGGGACCTGCAGCCTGGGGGCGCTGGAGATATGGGGGCGTGTAGACCCTCTGACCCCAGGAGAAATGAGGATTTAGAGGGAGAGAAAAACCCAGCCAACATGCCAACACCGGTGCTGCCTTCAACATGGTCTCCCACACAGCGAGGCGCCTTTTCCCCCTCCAGCCCTGCTCAACATACATCCTGCAGGGCAGGTGCCGCAGCTCCCGCTGAAGGAAGGAACCAGGCCTCAGGAAGCTTATGTCACTTGCTGGACTTATGGAGTTGGAAAGACCAGAAGAGACCTCTGCATCCTTGCTACAGATGCCTCCATGGACATCAGAGCGAAGGAACGTCAGAGACACTCTACCTTCCTAACTCAGCCCAGACGACGCCCCTCTGGGGAGCCTCTCTAATTTCTTCCCTCCTCTGGCAGAGAGGCTCTCTCTCCTCTTCCCCTCCACTGTGTCTGGTCGGCATTTCTGTGCTGCGCTTTCCACACCCTGCTATGATCACATCTTTCCCATTCTGTCTCTCCCACTAACCAGCGAGGTCAAGGAAACGAGGCTTGTCCGCAGCACCAAGCTTGGCACAGAATGGGCGCTCAGCGCGCATTCTTGATACTAAACTGAATCTTGTCCAGCGAACACATTTGACAGGCGGGTGCGCCGAGGCTCAAGGAGGCAAACTTGCCTCCAATGCTTAAATGCCAACAGTCTGAGCTTTTCACTCTTCCTTCTAAAAGCGAGCCTGGGCTCCAAGAAGCCTGGACTCTGCAGCGGAGCTGGGATCAGTTGCAAGGACCACTGCCTGATTGTCAGCTGACAGCAGCTTGGGAGTTTAAGTCACGCGCAGTTTCTCCGTGCCTGCTGGTCTGTGAGACTTGAACGCTTTTATCTCAGGCAAGGCCCACGTTAGCAGCATAACTGCATGTTTTAAGACTTGAAGAAGAATTTCCCCTCCTCCCTCCCCACCCAGTCCACCTCCTACTGTCTTTCCTGGCCTCCCCCAAAGCAGCATTTTAGTAGAGTTTCAATAAAGTAGGCAATAATGATGATGAAAATGATTTAATAAGGTCATAACATTACTTCCTAAGAAGGCGAATTGGTTTTAAGATTTTTTTCTGATGTTAAACAAATGGATCACCAGGTGTGTTATTAGGAGTTTTGTTAAAACATTTAATAGCATTCCCTGTAATCTACGTAACTTCAGTGACTGACAAGTAGACCCCCGGGATATAAAATTCAGGAAGTGACTATTTACATTCATTATATACACACTAATTTTGTGATCTCTGATGCCCTTTTCTCAAAAAAAAAAAAAAAAAAAGGGAAAATAATAATATAGTTGATACACTGTGGCCAAAACACAAAGTTATTTCCCCCAAGAGTTTTAATTATAGCATTTTGGAAGAGGCCCATCTGAGTTGGAACTTGCAAGAATAAACGACTTGAATAAATAGTCTAAAAAATTAAATACACATAGAAGGAGTGATGTGCGCCACTGGTTCAGACTAAACAGTGATTATCAGGAGGGTCTTAGTTATTTAAACAAGTCATTTGAGGGTGGTTTGCTCCTTGTTTGGGGCCTGGTCCTGATTATAAACAAGAGCTTTTAATTAAGATCAGTAAGACCCAATTCAAGCTATAATTTGGTCCTTTTCCTTAGCAAATGTCTATGAAAACAAAGCAATTAAGGTTAAATGAGTTGAAGCATTTAAAGGGGATGAAATGTCCCCTCCTTGCCCCCATCCTGCCTCCTCGGCTGAGTGAGTACAAACAGACCTGACTAATTCAGACCAGGAGGCGAGCCCAGGGCTGGCCTTGGAAACTCCCTAAAGGCCCATGTACTGGGGATTCATAAGGTTAGGAGTCATAGGCTCAGCTAAATGAAGACGGTCAGGGGAAACAGAATGTGCAAAGGTCCTGCAGTAGGAAGGAACTGGGAAGTTTGAGGAACTGAAAAAGAGGCTCAGAAAAGGATAGAGAATGATAGCAGCTCAAAGAGGCTAGCTGTTCCGGGCTCAGGGTCTCTGTAGACCCCTTTACGACCCCATAGCTAAGGAACTCCCCCCACTTTGTTCAGACTGCTGAAGGGGGTGTGGCCTGCTGCTGGGACCCCCTAGCTAACCAGGACTGGATCCAGTCCCTGCCACTTCTCAGCTGGGTGACCTGACTGGAGACTTACCTTCCTGGGCCCAGTTTCCCCAACCTACCTCTGCCACTGGTCCACACCAGATTCCTTAGACTAGTTCCCTTCTCTTAGGCCTCTACTTCCTCATCTGCAAAACCTGCAGAGTTTAAGAGGCTTTGGGAAGCCTGTCCTGATAGCCCCAGTACTGAAAGTGGTCTCTCACTGTCCACCGACACTAGTTCTGGGTCAGCCCAAGTAAAGTCACACAGGTCATTGCAACCCAATGTGTGACAAGAGCTCTGAAGGAGGGATGCTCACAGGTGACAGATCACCTGTGACTGGGGACACCAGAAAGGCTTCCCAGAGGAGGTGACTGCTTGGATCCATCCACCCATCCTTTCTCCCAAAAGATGCCTCCCAAGCCGGGGACTGGAGCAGAACAGGTCACAGACCCTGCCCGTGAGGGGCCCGTGTTCCAGGAGTAGACCCAGGGAAACGTGTGCAGGGTGACACGGGCCCAAGCAGAGGGTGTATGGGTCCAGGAGGGTAAGAAAGAGGGGCCGTCAACTGTAAGACAACCTCCCTCGATGCCCTTTAAAGTTCTTTCCAGCTCTGCACATCCCTGAGTTTACTTTGACTTCAGGTTCTGTCAAGGTGCCATCAAGAAAACACTGATTTATCCTCAGCCTCCAACAGTCTTTTCCGACTTTCCGGGGCACCTCGGTCTGGCTACAGCAAGCCCCCTGCCAGTGTGGAACTGATCACATGGGGCTCTGGGCTGCTCTCCAGTACAGCTGCAATGTGGCTGCCCCCCTGGAAGCCCAGGCACCTCACACATGCACCGGCCACGGCAAGATGGCCTTGAAGGTGTGATAGGAAACTGTCCTTGGAATGGGGAAGGGGGTGCAGGCTGTCTCGTGTGCTGGGTTGGCCAGAGGGTTTTCATCACCAGCAGGAGTTTCCAGGTGACATAGTTAAGGGCGTAAGAGGCTCAGTCAACCCCACACAGGGCTTCCCATAACCTGGGTCTGCTTCCAGTGAGAACTAGAGCCACTGTGGGAGCCACAGTCCCTGTACGTGCTTTGCTGAGGACCCATCCTCTGTGCTTATCACAGCAAACAGAAAGGTTTATTGGATCTGTAAGACAGGGGACTCAATTCTCCCAAAAACGCCACCCCCAGTCTTTGCACAGCCCCATACAGGCTCAGGACCTAAAGATAAAGTGGCCCAGGGAAGGAAAACAGCTTTCATCTGAAGTGGAAGTGGCCGTCTGGAGGGTGCTGTGATCGATTATTGATGTCTGCTGGGAAGAAGGGGGCAGCATATCTGCCATCCTTTAGTAGGTTTAGTGGAACAAAGGAACAAAGGAAAGCTTTTGTCACTTGTAATTTTTCTTGCACACTCTTGGTGAATGGTCGTCAGTGAATGATGTCCATGTCTGTTCATCTCTATGGGAATATGGATAGATGCATACAGTTTCTTTGAATACTCAATGAACTGAACCAGAAGACCCCATTTCCTAGACATTTTAGACCCCTGGAACTGTTGCAAAAAAGATAAAGTTTCACTGCTTTTCATATATCGAACAGCATATCATTATCAACATTATTAACATAATCAGTATATCACCATCACCACCATCACTTTTATCATCAGCATCCTCATCCACTTCCTCAACATTGCTGTCACCACAATGTCATCTTTATTAACATCACCATCAGCGTCAGCGCCATCAGCACCACCATCACAATCACAGTAATAGCAGCTAATGCTTACAGAGTGTGTCTATGTACCAAGTTATGTTCAAATGCTCCCTATGTGCTGACTCAACTAATTCTCACACTATTTCTATGAAAGTAGATCCTATGATTGTCTCTGTTTTACAGACAAACAAATGTCCAAGTAACCTACACAGGCAGGATTTGAACTTAGTAGTCTGGCCCCAAAGCCCATGCTTCAACCACAATGCTGCAATGTACACTCGCTGCTCATTCCCTCTTCCCATAGCAGAGCCACAGATAGCAATGCCTACTTGCAGAAATGCAGTGTGGAGAAGTGGGCGCACCAAGCCTGGGCTTTAGTCCCAGCTCAGGCAACACGGTTGCCCTCCCAGGCCTCCATTCTGCAACTGTAAACCAGGAAAGTGAACATCTGGATTATTTCCGAGCTCCCTCAGGCCACCACTGCATGTAGCCTGCCAGCCCCTCCAGATGTCAAAGCCTCCAGAAGTCTCTGCATGGTCTTCCTCATGGGAGGGGGAATCTGGTGGGCCTGGGGTGAAGACTTTAGCAGTCTCCATCAATTCTGACTGGTGACTGTAGGTGGGTCCCCAGGGTTGAGGAAACCTCAGTGCAAGTGGGACAGTGTCCACTCAGGTCCTCAGAAGCCGTGCCAGCACTCACTCACAGAGGGCTTAGGGAGTGGGTAGCCGAATGGCATCCTCTCCTCGGTTCCAGACAGTTATTCTCCATCCTGTTAACGTGGAAACTCAGCAAGTGCTGATTTACCACATGTACGATCTTCCTGTTGCATTAAGAATTTCCCCTGCCTTGTAAGTCAGCCCATGCGGCCCGACCCAGACTGTAAGCTCCGTGAGGGGAGGGACAAGGTTGTGCAGTAACTGCCACCTCTGAGGTGTGTAGGACTGAGAGATTCCCAAAAGTCTTCACCATTCTTGGCGTCATTTGGTCCTGAAAGCACTGTGATGGTAGCGAGATCAGAGAACGACAATGGTGGTGGCAACCATGTGTCATCACCTGTACGCTGAGTACGTATTACACATTGAGTGCCTAGCATGGACCAGGCATGGTGGTTGGCTGAGCCCCGGTAAACCACACGCATTTTGTTCAATTGTTGGGACAACCTATGGCAGGGGATATTTTGGGTCCATATATCCAAAGGAGAAACTGAGGCTCAGGAATGTAAATGACCCCCCAAATTTTCACATTAGAGGGGGGCTGCAGCCCAGGGTTCCAAGCAGAGGCCCGTTCCTTCTTTCCTCTCTCATTAGATAGTGTTGAAATGACACCAGGGTGAGAACAAGCCCTCCACACCTCCTATGCCACCCTCCCACCCCCTCCATGGCACCCCAAAGGCTGCTCATCTACTGTGAACTCCGGTCTGGGCAGAAGACAGCCAGCTCAGACCAAACACTGTCTGCACACCCCTGCTAGTGCCAGGTCCTGCCCCAAGAGCTGGGACCGCAGGGACAGGCGTGAAAGGCTCTTTGTGATCCAGGAGCTCCCTGTGAGCCCAAGTTTGACAGCTCAGTATGGTGGCCCAACACTGAGCCCATGGCAGGCCCTCAATAACTAAGCTCACAGTCCAGTGGAAGTGCAAGACACATACTTATAATCTAAAGTCAGAAGTGCTATGATGGAGGGAAGCACCTGGGAGCAGAGTAGGTACTTAACGTAGCTCCGTGTGCATGCGTGCATGTGCACATGTGCACATGTGCATAAGTAACTGTGTGGAAGTGAAGGTATCAGGCAAGGTTTCCCAGAGAAGGCCAAGTAAAGCATGATTAGGAATTAACAAGGACACGAAGGGTGGAAAACTGGAGCTGGGGCTCCAAACATGGAATGTCCTGGTTGTATGTGTGTGTGGCCAGGATACAAGTGCTCTTTACCGTGTCAGGAGATGAGGGGCAGAGGTGGCCAGGTGGCCAGGTAGAGTAGCATCTGGCAGTTTCCAAAGCCCTTCCACATGCTTGTCATTTCTCTTCCTCCCACCAAGCCGCGAGCCTGCGTCCTGACCCAGGCACCAGCGGGATGGACCACTAAAGCCAGACTCTGCAGGGCTTCAGGGAAACAGGTGGGAGACAAACCATGGGCCTCCTGGCAGGGGACACAACAAGGGCCTACAGAGCCGGGCTGGGGGAGGAACAACTGGGGTAGTGGCTTACACCCTCCGAGACAGGGTCATCCTTGGCCCTCCTTGCCGGAGCCCTGGGCCTGGAGAGGGGAGCAGAGGGTCAGAAAATGGTCACACAGAGTCTTGCATGTGCCACTTGGGGCCTCTAGGCTCCATCAGCAGCTGGCCAGTCCATGCCCCCAAGCTTCTTGCTCACAACCTGCTCTATCTGCCCCTAGCCTGGCCTTCTTCAGAGGTCTGTGGGTGGGCGCCAGCTCCCCCGTCAGGCTCCTGGGCCCTGAGCAAGGCCAGCAAAGCCAGGCACCATCCAGGACGATGTCCATCCAGCACTCAGCCTTATGTGGATGCCCAACACGTGAGATGGGTAAACAGTGTCAGCATCCCAAGAAGGCATAGCTGCACCGCCTACAAAACGCCAGCTTCCGGGAAGCCTCGGGCAGAAGGGACAGCAGCCACCTTATTGCTGTGTGTGCTCATCTAACACAAATCACACTTTGGAAAAGTAAGCTGGGAGGGCCCAGGGAGAAGAGAATGCGATGCCAGAGAGCTGTGGGGTGGGAACTAAGAGACCTGGGGGTTACTACTCATTCTGCCCCGTGGAACCCAGGGACCCTGCAGAAGATGCTGCTCTTCTCTAAGCCTCAGTTTTCTGCAGCTATAATGTGGGGACAGACAGGGAAGATCTGGATCCACAATTCTCCCCCAGGGATGCACATTAGTCATGGTAAGAGCTGTTTCCAGGCCCCTGGTGCCAGGCCCAGCCCCAGCCCCACGGAGTCAGAATGACCACACATTCCTTCCTGGGTGAATGATCCCAGAGGGTCTGTCTAGTTTGGAGAATCTGGGCTTCAAAGACAGCCAGGACTGCTCTTTTCTTTCTGAGTCAGCTTGCTAGGGGGGCAGTTTCCAGTGCCAGACAGTCACACCAGCACCCCAGGTGCAGAGAGGGAAGGCTGGACAGACAGACAGATAGCACAAATCCACCAGGCTCTGCCAAGCTTCTGTGCCCAGCCAGCCTGCAGTACTGTGGCTGCTACTGAGCAGGTCTTCTAAGGAAGTGACGGGCCCCCCAGGGTGGTTTTGGATTTGAAGTTAGGGACCTTGGGGGAGGCCATCCCAGTCTTTTACCTCACACATATCCAGTCAGGGACAGATGGACAAATACATCATTCAGTGCTTTATCTCAGTTTCTTTTAAAACAAAACAAAAAGTTTCAAACCCAAGGAGAGTTAGTCACCCCATGACTGCAAATTCCACCCTCCAGGGAAGCAGCCCAGGTTCCCAGGAAGCCCACAGCCACCCTTCCAAGGCCGAGAGAGGCCTGTGCTGCTGGCACTCATGGGGCGGGGGCACCTGCTGGCATTGCATGGGGCAGGCACTGGCCACCTGCAGAGGCTGTGGCAGCCACAGGGTCTGGCCAAGAGGGCTGGGCTGGACTCACCTTCACACTGCCTGCCTTCCCCCTTGTAGCCTGGCTTGCAGAGACATTTGTAGGACTTGGGCGTGTTCTGGCAGATGGCATCAATGTGGCAGTCATCTGTGCCCTCTGAGCACTCGTCTACGTCAACTGCCCCTGTGTGGGGAGAGGAAACAGCTGGTGAGGTGTGGTCCAGGAAGCAGGCAGCAATGGTGCGGGCAGGGAGCTCCTTCTGCCGCCTGCCCTTCCATTGATCATGGGGGTAATTAACAGGAACAGCCATCCATGACAATCTGGTGTGGCAAGTGGCAACTGGTGGCATCTTTGGGGCAGCTACTGTTCCAGGCACAAGGCCACCACAATGTTGGGTCCCATTTATTTTCACAACAATTCTATTAAGTCAACCTATTGTTTCCACTAAAAAGATAAGAACACTGAGGCTTAGGAACACAGCAGAGAAAAGCCGCTCTGTGTGTCTTGTTCTCCCCACAAACATTGCTCCAACCCTCCTGCACTCTCATTATTCTAGAATTGAGAGTAAGAAGGGTCCTTAGAAGAATTTAATTGAGTTACAGATGGGGAAACTGAGGCTAGGATGGCACAGTGAGCAGACCCAAGCCAGGAGTCCCATGCCCGTGACCTGAGCATGGAACCCCTCCAGCCCCCAGGCTGTGGAAGTATAGGCTTCTTCCTTTGGTTCCCACGTTTCCTGCCTGGAGGGTCCCAGCAGAGAAACCAAGCCCTCAGCTGGGCTCCCCCAGATCATAGTGGTTCTGATCTTTCCTTCCTCTCCTCTCTACCTCCGAAAACCTGGTGGGAACTGGTTCTCACAGCCCAGCTCCCAACCCAAGTTCAGTCTAGGTTCTGAGGGCCCCTGGCACGCCCCATCCTCAACACGCACACATACCCCTTAGTCTGGAACAGCTATTGGTCAAAATACTGCAGACACTCCAACACACACCCACACACACACACATGCATGCAGGCGGCATCACTTTGCTGGGGTGGTTGTATCCACTCCACAGCTGCCCTAGGAAGGTGAAATGTGGACTAAGAGCAGTGGGTGTAGAAGGCCAGGGCCAGCCACTGGGTGGCAGGAGCCAGCAGGAGCACTGGGCTGGCAGAACATCCCCCTCTGGGGAAGTGACAATAAAGGGACCCCTGTGCAGGGGTGGCATAGTCTCAAGGGCAGGAAGCCAGAGGCCAGAGTGGGCCAGGTCTGCATCCTTCCAGAGGGCAGGACTGGGGCTACCTCTGAGATAGGGCCAGCAGGGGAAATGGGCCATGGACGCGGCTCACCCCACTTCCTAAGGGTCAGTGCTCAGGAACGAGGGAGGGAAGCTGCCTGGGGCTCTGGACCCCTTTTGTGCCCCTTCCTCCAACCTCTTCCCTAATAGGTGTTCTCCTGGGAAGGAAATGGACAAATGTCAGCCTGGAGGCAGTGGGGGCCCCTTCCAACACACCTTCTGAACACGTGGGAGAGGAGCCGCGAGCCACGGCTTCCATGGGCCCTGCAGGGAGTGCTCCCTGGCCTGGGCTGGGCACACGCCCCAATGGGCAGCCCGGCCCTCCCATCACGGGCTGCTTGCTTTGACTTTGGTCTATTTCACAGCACAAGGCTTCCATGGGGTAGGGGTTCTCTTCCACGGAGACAGGCACAGGAACAAACACGGGCGAAGGACCTCAGAGCCCAGGGGTGACTCCACGGGCACGTGAGGGGTGTAGGCAGTGGGGGCCAACTTCCCGGAGGACAGCTCGGCCGACTGTGTTACAGTTCACACGACCCGGTACCCTCACTCTGGGTGGGACTCCCAGACCTCAGGGCGCCCAGCCACGGGGTGCCCAGAGACAGCCAGGAGAGGGAGCAGGGGCTGCAGGACCCTCTCCCCACCAAGCAGAGAAGGGGAGGCGGCTCCTCCGCGGCCATGGGAGGAGAGGCTGACTTGGCTTTGGGGGCGAGCCCCTTGCACACAACCAGGAGAGCTGGGTGGCAGGCGGAGTGCCGGGTCCCTTCTCCCCTGACGGCCCAACACAGTTCCCCCGCCCACAGGCAGCCTCCCCCACTGGGACCTCCTGGCTGATGTCGCTAATATCCCATACCTGGTCTCCTGTCTCTCTGGGTCTGTGGGCCTGTCCTTCCCTCCTGTCTGACCATCTGTCCATCGCTTTCCAGCCACCCCTGTCCTCCTCTCTCTGCCCTGGTCTGTCCGGCCCCCTCCCCCCGGCCCTCTCGTCCGTGAGTCCAGCGGTCTCCGCTCTCCTCCTCCAGGGCCCTTCCCTGCCTTCGCCCGCGCCTTCGGGCTCCCTTTTCTGATCCGTTGCCTTCCTCCTGCGCGTCTGCCTCCTCCTTCTTCCCCGGGCTTCTCTGCCCTCCGGTCTTCTGGTGTCCACTCCCCGCATCTGTCCCTCTGGGTTTCTTCCTGTGTCCTTTTGTGTATTACCTCCGAGCCTCTTTTTCTGTCCGTCTGTCCCCCACCCCCACCCCCTTCCCTCCACGTCCGCCGTTTACCCCTCGCCCACCTCCGCCCGGCTCCCCGCGGGGCCCCCTTACGCCCGCGCTCCCCTCTCCCCCGGGGGTCCCCACTCCCTCTGGCCCGCGTCGCGCGCCGGGCCCCTCCGCGGGCCGTCGCGCTTTCTCCCTCGCGCCCTCGCTCTCCACCTCCCCGGCCCGGCCCACCCGCCCCCGCGGCGGCCCCGCTGGCCCCGGGAGCCCCGGCCTCCGGGCTGCGTGGAGGCTCCCCGCGCTGGCCCCAGAAGTTACTCTGCGGAGAGGCGGGTGGGCGCGGGGCCACGGGGGCGACAGCCCTCCGACCGCGCGGGGCAGGAGCTGCCCGGGTCGCCCCTTACCTGGGAGCCCGCTGCCCCCCGCCAGCCGCCCGCACGCGGCCAGGGCGAGCAGCACGCACAAGTGCCAGTGCACGGCTGCCGCGCCCATGCTC
Organism: Manis javanica; assembly: GCF_040802235.1. Taxonomy (NCBI): domain Eukaryota; kingdom Metazoa; phylum Chordata; class Mammalia; order Pholidota; family Manidae; genus Manis; species Manis javanica. The sequence goes on from NC_133165.1 coordinate 113,877,351, forward strand.
CCTGCGGGCCAGGCCGGCCGGGCGTGCGGGGCGCGGGGACCCCTGGACCGGCCGCGCCGCGAGCGCTCCTCGCTGCTGCTACTCGGCCACTGCTCAGGCTCCCAGCTACCGATCCGGCGCGGCTGACGAGCTGACAGCCGCGCGCCCATTGGCCCGCGGCCACCGGGGGCGGGGATACGCGAGCGGCGGACCAATGGGCGCCCGCCGCCGACCCGCGGGGGGAGGGGCGGGGCGCTGGCGTCCGGGGCCGCCCCTCCCCTCGGGGCCGGCGGCAGGTGGGAGGTGGGAAGCGGGGTGGGAGCCGGGAGCCGCCTGCTTGGCTGCCGGGGGCACGGTCTCTGCCAGGCCGGGCTTGTGCCGGGGCTGCACTCTCCCGCCGCCCGTGTCCCCGCAGCGCGGTCGTCGAGGGTGGGCAGCCTACGCCCGCAGCGCAGACACACTCAGGCGAGGGAGGTGCCGCCCGCCAGCCCTCGGGGTTGGGGGAAGGCCCGGCGCGTCCATCTGTACCGAAGGAAGCGCGAGCTGGAAGCGGAATTCTACCTTCATCCATTTCGTGGATGTTTTTTGAGCACCTACTGTGTGTGGAGCGCTGGATGCAGGGCGAGCAGGCCAGGCAGGGAAAATCTCGAAGACTGCTTTGCGATTTACGTTCAGACAAATGAACTTTTCACCGCTCTTGCAAGGACAAGGGCCCACACGTGTGCCTGTTGTAGGGCAGCCGCAGGGCCCGCCTCCGAGAGGCTCCGGCAGAGCTCCGTGGTGGAGATACCCCCGCGGTCAGCGGCGCCCCGTCTGCGTGCTGACCTCAGCCAGCAAAGCTCGGTGCCTGGAGAATTGGGGACCTGGGGCCCCCCAGTGACAGCCCTGGGCGGGGGCGGGCGGCTGGGGGCTGGGGGCAGCAGGAGCAGCGGTCTTTTGACCCAAGAACTGCTCTGGACTGGCCTGGGGTCTACACTTGACGCCTGTCAGCCCCTGGGCCTGGACAGGAGACCCCCATCCGGGAGGCGCTGCAGGGAATAAATGGCCCCTCTCAGCCAGAGGCAGGACGCTTTAAGGAAAGAAAGTTCAGTAAACCCCAAGGCCCATCTCCTTGACAACCACCAATAAGAGCTCCTTTTTTCTTCAGCTCTCCAGGCCCGGCTCAAAGACAAGACTTTCCTCTTTTTGTCCCCTTTGCCTGTGCTAGTCTGCGCCCAACTTTCCTCTCCACACCAGCTCCCTTCCCTGCCCCCAACACTCACACACGTTTACACTCACACACACAGCCTCGTAGACCCATGCTCTCACACACACTCTCACGCACACACTTTATCCCCCCTCAAACACACAACCTCTCACTCATTCACACGCGGACACCCATGCCCACATGTATTCCTGCACACACACTCACACGCCTTCTGTAGACGGTCTTCACAGCCCTGGAAAGTTAAATCTGTGTCCAGTCACCCTGGTTCCCAACCTGACTTCATATCACCAACGGCTTGAGACACCCGCCTGGTGGCTGAGGCAGGGGGTTCCCTACGTGGGTATGCTTGTACCTCCTTCGAGCCTTCCCCCCGTCACTCCAGACATTTCCTTCTGCATGGTTGCTCCTGGCTGCTGGCTTAATTAGGGACACCCCAATTTTAGGCTTTATTTTGTCTTCCAGTTGTGTGGCTCTGGGTTTCGAAGGCAGAGAGCTCTGTCAGAACCACATGTTGTCTTATGCACTAGGAAACAGGGCAAGAAGTATGATGGTGGTGAGGTCCTTTTGGGGGGCTCTGACAGACTAGAAACAATGTCCTTTCATTTGCCTGTTCATCGGGGACCCCCAGCTCCCTACCAGTGCCCCCCAAACTTGATGGCAGCAGGGGAATTTTCTTCCAGACTCTGTCTCCCCAAGTCAAGGTGGTAATGGAGGAGGGTGATGGCCTATTGGATTGTGACCCCCAACACCCCAGCCAGGGGTAGCTCTCTCTCATACCAAGTTGTAGTCCTCAGCCTGCACATTCTGAGGCGGGCAGAGAAGGAGTGTTTTTTCCCAGGAGGAGATTAGTTTGTGCTGGGGAATTGGGGAGTGGGGAGGAGGGCAGAGAAAGGGTGATAAACTTGTAAGTCCTCCATCAATGCACTAAAGGAGGTGGCAGAGAAACAGAGGGTCACTTTTGTCCCAGATGGTCAGGAAACCTGACTCCCCAAAGGACAGGTCAGGGCACATGACCCCGGAGTTGGGCATCAAGTATGAGGAGGAGATTTTCCTGATCCTGACGCACTAGAGAATGTGCCAGGATCCACGGGAGAAGGAGGGGACTGACGAGCCCGTGCCCCTGCACATGCCTCGCAAACTAAAGCACTGCCCGCGTGTGATGGTGGTGACATGGTGGGGCACGCTCACAGAGATTGCCGTGTCTGTGGTGGTGGATGAGCTGGCGGGCCGAGGACCCCTGTGCCTGGACTCCAGCAAGGAGCATCTTGCCGCCTCTGGAAACTGAGCCGGGAGAGCAGAGGCCCAGTGATGAACTGGGCAGTCTCTTTGGGGGGGTCACTCCATGGCTCCCCATCACCTTGCAAATCAGTTGTGTGGCTAACAAGGCACTAGTAGTCCCAAACCACTGGCACAGGGAGCCCCACAGACATCCTGCTCTCCCATTCCTGGGCCTTCACCCGTGTGCTTCCCCAGCCAGCACAGTCGTTGTTTCCTCCCCAAGGCTCATCCCTCCTCCTCTGTCCCCAGACAAGGTGTAGGGCCTCCTCTGGGTTCCCGCAGACGCTGGGGCCGCCCCAGTCAGAGTCAGGCTACCTTGCCTTTCGTGCCTGTCTCCTCCAAGACCTGGCGTTCTCAGGAACAGGGCCCACATCCAATTCCTGTCTGGGGCCACAGCTTCCACCTGGGGCCTGAGAAACGATTTTTGAAAGAATGGACACAAAACGGAGACAGACATCACCTAACTGAGAATTCATATTGCTCCAAGCCAAGAATCTTTGGCTGTTTGATGGGGGCGTCGGGAGGGAATCCGGCTGCCCACCCTCTCCTGCCCACCTCCATCGTCTGCGCGCTGTGGCGGAGCTGTTCCCGCAGCGGGACCGGGGTCCTCCGGGGCCCTTTGGCGCCCCCTGGCGGCGCCGTGCGGAGTCCGAGGAAGGGAGGCGGGAAGGGAGGGGGGAGCTGCTCTTCTCCTGCCAGGCACGCACGCAGCCTCTGCCACCGGACTCCAGCCGGCTGACCCCAGTCCGCAGATTAAGAACACCCCCCTTTTTAAATTTTATTTTGGTATCGTTAATCTACAATTACATGAGCGACATTATGGTTACTAGACTCCCCCCATCACCAAGTCCTCCCCACATACCCCATTACAGTCATTGTCCATCAGCGTAGTAAGATGCTATAGAATCACTACTTGTCTTCTCTGTATATACTGCCTTCCCCGTGTCACCCCCTCCACATTATGTGTGCTAATAGTAATGCTCCTTATTCCCCTTCTCCCTCCCTTCCCACCCATCCTCCCCAGTCCTTTTCCCTTTGGTAACTGTTAGTCCATTCTTGGGTTCTGTGACTCTGCTGCTGTTTTGTTCCTTCAGTTTTTTCATTGTTCTTATACTCCACAGATGAGTGAAATCATTTGGTACTTGTCTTTCTCCACCTGGCTTATTTCACTGAGCATGATACCCTCTAGCTCCATCCATGTTGTTGCAAATGGTAGGATATGTTTTCTTGTTATGGCTGAATAATATTCCATTGTGTATATGTACCACATCATCTTTATCCATTAATCTACTGATGGACACTTAGGTTGCTTCCATTTCTTGACTATTGTAAATAGTGCTGTGATAAACATAGGGGTGCATATAAGAACACCCTCCTTTTTATAAATTTCCTCAGCAAGAACTCTCTTGATCAATAACAGTTGTGAAATTTCTTTGAGGAAAAAAGTTCTCTGTAAGTATAAATTGTCTTTCTACCTTGTTAAGTCTTGATTTTGACAGCTTTGGAGGCTTTTGTTACCCTTTCTTACTACAGTGAAGTATTATAATGAGACCCCTTCGTGTTGCACACTTCTTCAAACCTTGTGGGTAATCCTTTTTGCAATCCCTCGGGTTCCTTGGTTTGAGCTCCCCTCCCCCCTTGCCAAATGCAGGTCTCAGTACCCAGGAACCTGGGAATCACCAGCTCACTTCCAGATTCCTCTGAAATGATCTTCCTGCACTCCACATATTCTGACCTCCAGGCTGCCCCCTCCCCGAAGCTACTAAGTGTCCCATGTCGCTGTGTGCCCATGTGCTCAGATGCATTGCATCATTTAATCCTAAGGGGTAGAAATCCACCCTGCACCCCACCCCAACTTTACACGTGAGAAAATGGAAACTCAGGCCACTTACCCCCGACCACAGAGCCAGAAAATGGCAGAAGTGGGATTTGAATCTAGGTCTGCATGACGCCCAAAGATGCACTCGTAACCATTACCAGCTAATAAAATCCTCTGGACGGTTCAAAGGGCATTAGGGCAGTCCTCTCTGTAATGCATAACTTTCCTTTTTTGGCTTGGATGTTAAGAAAAGCGGTTTTTACATAGTGGGCAAATTGTAACAGTTCATAATTCACATGGTGGGTCGATTTTAGGTACTACCCAGTTTTATGTTCTCTCATCTTTCTGACAGATCAAAATAAGTCCCCCCTCCCCCCACCACCACGGCACACCCCCACCCCCGCCGCCATCTAGGATGGTGATACTTTACTTTTGGGATGGGGCTGTGGGAAGTGGGGGTTGATATGACCCACCGGTGCACCCGCACACCTGTGCCAAGGAGGCATGTGAGACAGGGCAACACTGTGAGGGGCTTTTCAGAGTTGTGTAAACAGAGAAGGGCGCTGGGGGCTCTCCTTTTTCCTGTGCGTGCGGAGAATTGCAGCTCACTGGGTGCAAGCTGCCCTTCGCCTCAGAGGCGTATGTGTAGGACTGATTTGAGCTGCATGGTCATAGGCACATTGGCAGGAACAGTTGCAAGTGAATCCTAGACATGGAGCAGCCCACGCTCATCCTTTCCTAGCTGGGGAAACTGAGGCCCAGCCACACAGAGCTGCTGCCCTTTAGGCACATCCATCTGGGCCCCTCAGGCACCTCAAACCCCACCAGGTAGGCCCTCAGTGCCTCCTGCCCAAGGCCAGCCCTCTCTCAGGGCTCCTGCCTCGGGGCGGCCCCTCTGCCCTCTCCTTCCCCCACTCGCCCACCAAGCCCTGTCAGCCCTGTCTTCGGAACCTCTCCTCGCCATTCCTTTGGCCACGGGCTTTGTTGAGACATCCTCACTCTTGTCAGACACGTGACTCCACAGAGGCTCAAAGTCATACCCCCCAGGGTAGCAGGACTTAGCTCTCCAAAGGCTGACCCGACCTGTCCGGCCCTCACTGCCTACAGGACAAAGTCCACTCCAGCTCCTGTGAGATGAGGCCCTGCAGGCGTCTGAATTCTCAACCCTTTGCCCAGTAAACTGTGCTTCCTCTGAGCCACACCTTGCTCTGTTCCCTCCTCTTCCAATACTCTTCCCTATCCTGTGTGCCTAGTAGACCTAGACTTAAGGCTCAGCTCCGGCAGGGGCTTGGCAGATCAGGACTTGAATCCATGCTCTGCTGCTTACTTGCTGTGTGGCCTTGGGCAAGCCACTGCACCTCTCTGTGATTCAGTATCTTCACTGGTAAACCCTAGCTAAGAATATGCCACTGAGCAGGCATGTCTTATACTGTAAAGTGCCAGGCATGGGGTGGGCTTCGAACACATAGCAGACAGGTAGCCCAGTCATTCAAAGGATGTCTACAGAGCGCCTGCTTTGTGCCAGACACTGTTCTAGGTATTGGAGACACAGGACTGCCCCAAGTGAATCCCTGCTTTCATGGCGCCCACAGTCCCCGGAGGGAGGCAGATGAGAAGAGCCTGAGATGGTGGGGAGTATATATATATATATTTTTTTTAGGTAATTATTTTTTATTGAAGGGTAGTTGACATACAGTATTACATTAGCTTCAGGTGTACAACACAGTGATCGAACATTTATATACATGATAATTCTAGGTACCAGCTATCACCATACCAAGTTGTCACAATATTTTGACTATATTCCTTATGCTATACATTACATCCCGGTTACTTACTTATTTTACATTTGGAAGTGTGTACTTTATTTATTTATTTATTCATTCATTCATTCATTCATTCATTCATTCATTCATTCATTCATTCATTTATTTATTTTTTGTGAGGGCATCTCTCCTATTTTTTTTGATCAAATGGTTGTTAACAACAATAAAATTCTGTATAGGGGACTCGATGCTCAATGTATAATCATTAATCCACCCCAAGCCTAATTCTCGTCAGTCTCCAATTGTCTGAAGCATAATGAACAAGTTCTTACATGGAGAACAAATTCTTACATAGTGAATAAGTTACATGGTGAACAGTACAAGGGCAGTCATCACAGAAACTTTTGGTTTTGATCACGCATTATCAACTATAAACAGTCAGTTCAAATATGAATATTCATTTGATTTTTATACTTGATTTATATGTGGATACCACATTTCTCTCATTATTATTATTTTTAATAAAATGCTGAAGTGGTAGGTAGATGCAAGATAAAGGTAGAAAACATAGTTTAGTGTTGTAAGAGAGCAAATGTAGATGATCAGGTGTGTGCCTGTAGACTATGTGTTAATCCAAGCTAGACAAGGGCAATAAGACATCCACGGATGCAGAAGATTTCTCTCAGAACAGGGGGGGAGGTTCTAAGCCTCACCTCTGTTGATCCCCAATTCCTCACCTGATGGCCTGTCTTAGGTTGTTCCTCCCTTGAGGAATCTTACCTGTCTCTGGCTAGCCAGTCATCTTCCGGGGCCATACAGGGAAATGTAAAGTTGGTAAGTGAGAGAGTAGCCTTATTGTTTGAAAAGGTTAGTTTTTTACTTCTTTGCATATTTATGCCCTGTGGCTTCTGTGCCCAGCATTTGTCTTGAGGTATCTTTACCACTTGGAAGAATTGTGATACGTGGTAAATTCGATATGAGGCACGAATTCTATTTATGGGTTGTAATTAGTAAGGAAGAAGAAAAGCTATAGAAGTAGCAGGTGGAAGAAAACATGGGAAGATTGATTATTTCTTTGACATATCTTCTTGTATAGTAACTTCAGCATGTATAGGTTTTAAACTACTAATTAAATTGTGCACACACATTAACATAATAGGAATACAGTTACATAACCAAAGCATACCTATAATAACCAGCCATCTCCAGTGAAACCAAGAAAACCAGTTAGGCACCTTAGGCATTTGTGAAAACTTATCTATGATATGGTGGATATTGTCCAACTGAACTTGAACAGTCTGAGAGAAATCAGACAAATTAAAACAACCCATTCCTGTGGACTGTTCATATCCCATATGTTCTTTTAACAGTAAATAGTCTGTAGTTGTAAGATTTTGGAGCGCTACAATTTGCACTTCTCCTAATTCTTGGTTGGGTTCCAACAGTGTAGATCCAGTCAAATTTGTTGTTTTACTGTATGCACAGGCCAGCTTAGATATTTCCTTCTTCATTCCCATGGCAAGTCCAGGAACCTGTGGGATGAGTGCATCTACACCTGTAGCAGCGCATGGATCTTTGTTGGGGTTTTTTGATGATCATCTTCTGGCTTGAGTCTTCCAGAGAGTGCTGATGTTGGAAGTTCTTTTTCATATCGTATCTTAGTTCATTTTCGGGGTAGCCAAATTAGGTTTTGATCCTCTGTATAAGCACAAACAAACCCTTTGCCTACACTTTTATATGCCCTTTATACCATTGTGTAGATCTCATTGGAGGTCATCACACAGGAACTGCTTTTTTTTTGTTATCATTAATCTACACTTACATGATGAATATTATGTTTACTAGACTCTCCCCTATACCAGGTCCCCCCTATAAACCCCTTTACAGTCACTGTCCATCAGCATAGCAAAGTGTTGTAGAATCACTACTTGTCTTCTCTGTGTTGTACAGCCCTCCCCTTTCTCCCACCCCCCATGCATGCTAATCTTAATACCCCCCTTCTTCTTCCCCCCACCTTATCCCTCCCTACCCACCCATCCTCCCCAGTCCCTTTCCCTTTGGTACCTGTTAGTCCATTCTTGAGTTCTGTGATTCTGCTGCTGTTTTGTTCCTTCAGTTTTTCCTTTGTTCTTATACTCCACAGATGAGTGAAATCATTTGGTATTTCTCTTTCTCTGCTTGGCTTATTTCACTGAGCATAATACCCTCCAGCTCCATCCATGTTGCTGCAAATGGTAAGATTTGCCCTTTTCTTATGGCTGAGTAGTATTCCATTGTGTATATGTACCACATCTTCTTTATCCATTCATCTATCGATGGACATTTAGGTTCCTTCCAATTCTTGGCTATTGTAAATAGTGCAGCGATAAATATAGGGGTGCATCTGTCTTTCTCAAACTTGATTGCTGCATTCTTAGGGTAAATTCCTAGGAGTGGAATTCCTGGGTCAGATGGTAAGTCTGTTTTGAGCATTTTGATGTACCTCCATACTGCTTTCCACAGTGGTTGAACTAATTTACATTCCCACCAGCAGTGTAGGAGGGTTCCCCTTTCTCCACAGCCTCGCCAACATTTGTTGTTGTCTGTCTTTTGGATGGCAGCCATCCTTACTGGTGTGAGATGATACCTCATTGTAGTTTTAATTTGCCTTTCTCTGATAATTAGTGATGTGGAGCATCTTTTCATGTGTCTCTTGGCCATCTGTATTTCCTTTTTAGAGAACTGTCTGTTCAGTTCCTCTGCCCATTTTTTAATTGGGTTATTTGTTTTTTGTTTGTTGAGGCATGTGAGCTCTTTATATATTCTGGAAGTCAAGCCTTTATCAGATCTGTCATTTTCAAATATATTCTCCCATACTGTAGGGTTTCTTTTTGTTCTATTGATGGTGTCTTTTGCTGTACAGAAGCTTTTCAGCTTAATATAGTCCCACTTATTCATTTTTGCTGTTGTTTTCCTTGCCCGGGGAAATATGTTCAAGAAGAGGTCACTCATGTTTATGTCTAAGAGGTTTTTGCCTATGTTTTTTTCCAAGAGTTTAATGGTTTCATGACTTACGTTCAGGTCTCTGATCCATTTTGAGTTTACTTTTGTATATGGGGTTAGGCAATGGTCCAGTTTCATTCTCCTACATGTAGCTGTCCAGTTTTGCCAGCACCATCTGTTGAAGAGAATGTCCTTTCCCCATTGTATGTCCATAGCTCTTTTATCAAATATTAATTGACCATATATGTCTGGGTTAATGTCTGGATTCTCTAGTCTGTTCCATTCGTCTGAGGCTCTGTTCTTGTGCCAGTACCAAATTGTCTTGATTACTATGGCTTTATAGTAAAGCTTGAAGTTGGGGAGTGAGATTCCCCCCTACTTTATTCTTCTTTCTCAGGATTGCTTTGGCTATTTGGGGTCTTTGGTGTTTCCATATGAATTTTTGATTTGTTCCAGTTCATTGAAGAATGTTGCTGGTAGTTTCATAGGATTGCATCAAATCTGTATATATTGCTTTGGTCAGGATGGCCATTTTGACGATATTAATTCTTCCTAGCCATGAGCATGGGATGAGTTTCCATCTGTTAGTGTCCCCTTTAATTTCTCTTAAGAATGACTTGTAGTTTTCAGAGTATGTCTTTCACTTCTTTGGTTAGGTTTATTCCTAGGTATTTTATTTTATTTTTGATGCAATTGTGAATGGAGTTGTTTTCCTGATTACTCTTTCTGTTGGTTCATTGATAGTGTATAGGAAAGCCACAGATTTCTGTGTGTTGATTTTGTATCCTGCAACTTTGCTGTATTCCGATATCAGTTCTAGTAGTTTTGGGGTGGAGTCTTTAGGGTTTTTTATGTATAGTATCATGTCATCTGCAAATAGTGACAGTTTAACTTCTTCTTTACCAATCTGGATTCCTTGTATTTCTTTGTTTTGTCTAATTGCTGTGGCTAGGACCTCCAGTACTATGTTAAATAACAGTGGGGAGAGTGGGCATCCCTGTCTAAGTCCCGATCTCAGAGGAAATGCTTTCAGCTTCTTGCTGTTCAGTATAATGCTGGCTGTGGGTTTATCATATATGGCCTTTATTATGTTGAGGTACTTGCCCTCTATTCCCATTTTGCTGAGAGTTTTTATCATGAATGGATGTTGAACTTTGTCAAATGCTTTTTCAGCATCTATGGAGATGATCATGTGATTTTTGTCTTTCTTTTTGTTGATGTGGTGGATGATGTTGATGGACTTTCGGATGTTGTACCATCCTTGCATCCCTGGGATGAATCCCACTTGGTCATGGTGTACGATTCTTTTGATGTATTTTTGAATTCGGTTTGCTAATATTTTGTTGAGTATTTTTGCATCTACGTTCATCAGGGATATTGGTCTGTAGTTTTCTTTTTTGGTGGGGTCTTTGCCTGGTTTTGGTATTAGGGTGATGTTAGCTTCATAGAATTAGTTTGGGAGTATTCCCTCCTCTTCTATTTTTTGGAAAACTTTAAGGAGAATGGGTATTATGTCTTCCCTGTATGTCTGATAAAGTTCTGAGGTGAATCCATCTGGTCCGGGGGTTTTGTTCTTTGGTAGTTTTTTGATTACCACTTCAATTTCATTGCTGGTAATTGGTCTGTTTAGATTTTCTGTTTCTTTCTGGGTCAGTCTTGGAAGGTTGTATTTTTCTAGGAAGGTGTCCATTTCTCCTAGGTTTCCAAGCTTGTTAGCATATAGGTTTTCATAGTACTCTCTAATAATTCTTTGTATTTCTGTGGGGTCCGTCGTGATTTTTCCTTTCTCGTTTCTGATACTGTTGATGTGTGTTGACTCTCTTTTCCTCTTAGTAAGTCTGGCTAGAGGCTTATCTATTTTGTTTATTTTCTCGAAGAACCAGCTCTTGGTTTCATTGATTTTTGCTATTGTTTTATTCTTCTCAATTTTATTTATTTCTTCTCTGATCTTTATTATGTCCCTCCTTCTGCTGACCTTAGGCCTCATTTGTTCTTCTTTTTCCAATTTCGATAATTGTGACGTTAGACCATTTATTTGGGATTGTTCTTCCTTTTTTAAATATGCCTGGATTGCTATATACTTTCCTCTTAAGACTGCTTTTGCTGTGTCCCACAGAAGTTGGAGTTTAGTGTTGTTGTTGTCGTTTGTTTCCATATATTGCTGGATCTCCATTTTGATTTGGTCATTGATCCATTGATTATTTAGGAGCGTGTTGTTAAGCCTCCATGTGTTTGTGAGCCTTTTTGCTTTCTTTGTACTATTTATTTCTAGTTTTATGCCTTTGTGGTCTGAAAAGTTGGTTGGTAGAATTTCAGTCTTTTTAAATTTACTGAGGCTCTTTTTGTGGCCTAGTATGTGGTCTATTCTGGAGAATGTTCCATGTGCACTTGAGAAGAACGTGTATCCTGTTGCTTTTGGGTGTAGAGTTCTATAGATGTCTATTAGGTCCATCTGTTCTAGTGTGTTGTTGTTCAGTGCCTCTGTGTCCTTACTTATTTTCTGCCCAGTGGATCTATCCTTTGGGGTGAGTGGTGTGTTGAAGTCTCCTAAAATGAATGCATTGCAGTCTATTTCCCCCTTTAGTTCTGTTAGTATTTGCTTCACATATGCTGGTGCTTCTGTGTTGGGTGCATATATATTTATAATGGTTATATCCTCTTGTTGGATGGATCCCTTTATCATTATGTAATGTCCTTCTTTATCTCTTGTTACTTTCTTTGTTTTGAATTCTATCTTGTCTGATATTAGTACTGCAACCCCTGCTTTCTTCTCGTTGTTGTTTGCCTGAAATATGTTTTTCCATCCCTTGACTTTTAGTCTGTGCTTGTCTTTGGGTTTAAGGTGAGTTTCTTGTAAGCAGCATATAGATGGGTCTTGCTTTTTTATCCATTCTATTACTCTGTGTCTTTTGATTAGTGCATTAAGTCCATTTACATTTAGGGTGACTATTGAGAGATATGTACTTATTGCCATTGCAGGCTTTAGATTCCTGGTTACCAAAGGTTCAAGGTTAGCCTCTTTCGTATCTTACTGCCTAACTTAGCTCGCTTATTGAGCTGTTATATACACTGTCTGGAGATTCTTTTCTTCTCTCCTTTCTTATTCCTCCTCCTCCATTCTTCATATGTTGTGTGTTTTGTTCTGTGCTCTTTTTAGGGGTGCTCCCATCTAGAGCAGTCCCTGTAAGATGCCCTGTAGAGGTGGTTTGTGGGAAGCAAATTCCCTCAGCTTTTGCTTGTCTGGGAATTGTTTAATCCCATCATCATATTTAAATGATAGTCGTGCTGGATACAGTATCCTTGGTTCAAGGCCCTTCTGTTTCATTGCATTAAGTATATCATGCCATTCTCTTCTGGCCTGTAGGGTTTCTGTCGAGAAGTCTGATGTTAGCCTGATGGGTTTTCCCTTATAGGTGACCTTTTTCTCTCTAGCTGCCTTTAAAACTCTTTGCTTGTCCTTGATCCTTGCCATTTTAATTATTATGTGTCTTGGTGTTGTCTTCCTTGGATCCTTTCTGTTGGGGGTTCTGTGTATTTCTGTGGTCTGTTTGATTATTTCCTCCCCCAGTTTGGGGAAGTTTTCAGCAATTATTTCTTCAAAGAGACTTTCTATCCCTTTTCCTCTCTCTTCTTCTTCTGGTACCCCTATAATACGGATATTGTTCCTTTTGGCTTGGTCACATAGTTCTCTTAGTATTGTTTCGTTCCTGGAGATCCTTTTATCTCTCTCTATGTCAGCTTCTATACGTTCCTGTTCTCTGGTTTCTATTCCTTCAATGGCCTCTTGCATCTTATCCATTCTGCTTATAAATCCTTCCAGGGATTGTTTCACTTCTGTGATCTCCTTCCTGACATCTGTGATCTCCCTCCGGACTTCATCCCACTGCTCTTGCATTTTTCTCTGCATCTCATCCCACTGCTCTTGTATTTTTCTCTGCATCTCATCCCATTGCTCTTGCATTTTTCTCTGCATCTCCGTCAGCATGTTCATGATTTTTATTTGAATTCTTTTTCAGGAAGACTGGTTAGGTCTGTCTCCTTCTCAGGTGTTGTCTCTGTGATCTTTGTCTGCCTGTAATTTTGCCTTTTCATGGTGATAGAGATAGTTTGCAGAGCTGGTATGAGTGATAGTTGGAAGAGCTTTCCTTCTTGTTGGGAGAATGGTGACCTCTAGTGGCCTGTGCTGGGCAGCTGGCACAGACAGGGCTTCTGCTTCCTGCCCGGCTGCTGTGGAGTTTATCTCCACTGTTGCTGTGGGTGTGGCCTGGCTGGGGCTGCTGCTCCAAAATGGTGGAGCCCTGTTGGGGGGGGAGCGGCCGGAGGCTATTTATCTCCGTAACGGGCCTCTGTGCTCCCTGCTGCCCAGGGGGTTAGAGTGCCCAGAGATCCCCAGATTCCCTGCCTCTGGGCTACGTGTCCTGCCCTGCCCCTTTATGACTTCCAAAAAGGACTCTCCAAACCAAAACAACAACAGCAACAACAAAAGAAAAAAAATTAAATAAATAATTAAAAAAAAAAAACGTACGATTTTCTTTGTCCTCAGGCACCTGTCTCAGGCACCCGCTCACCTGTCTTGCTTCCCCGTTTCCCTAGTATTAGGGTCCCTGTCCCTTTAAGACTTCCAAAAAGCACTTGCCAAAAAAAAAAAAAAAAAAGAAAGGCCGCTCCCGTTTCTTTGTTCTCCGGCGTCGGCCTCAGGCACCCGCTCACCGGTCCTGCCACCCTGTTTCCCTAGTATCCAGGACCCCACGCATGCACTGTGTCAGTGCTCTGGTCTGGATGGCTGGGGCTGGGTGTTCAGCAGTCCTGGGCTCCCTCCTCCTCCCTGCTGACTCCTCTCCACCCACCAGGAGCTGGGGGGAGGGGCGCTCGGGACCCGCGGGGCCGGGGCTTGTATCTTACCCCCTTCGCGAGGCGCTGGGTTCTCTCAGGTTATGGATGTGGTCTGGATGTTGTCCTGTGTCCTCTGGTCTCTATTTTAGGAAGAGTTGTCTTTGTTATATTTTCATAGATAAACGTGGTTTTGGGAGGAGATTTCTGCTGCTCTACTCACACCGCCATCTTGGCTCTGCCCCCCTAGTTTCTATATATTTTTAAAAATAGAATTAAGATCATGTTACAATACAGCATATTTTTCTGACCTCTATGTTTGTTTTAAAGTTTTATTTAAATTATGTGTAGAGAGGCATATTTTACATACAATAAAATGTAACAGTTTAAGTGCACAGTTTGTTGAGTCAAAATATTTTTGAAGTAAAATATTCATAACCTAAAATTTACCATTTTAACCATTTTAAGCGTGTTTGGTGGCATTAAGTACATTTAGATTGCATGTAACCATCACCACCATCCTCTCCAAAACCTTCTCATCTTCCCGAACTGAAACTATGTCCCCATTAAACACCCACTCACTATCTCCCCACCCCCTGTGCCCTTGACACCCCCCCTTCTACTTTCCGTCTATATGAATCTGGTGCCGCATTTAAGAGCAACCATACAGTACTGGCCCTTTTGTGCCTGGCTTACTTCATTTAGCATAATTTTTTCCACGGTTCATCCATGCTGTAGTATGATCAGAATTTTAGGCTGATACTGTATTCCATGTGTATACCACGTTTTGCCTGTCTGTTCATCTGTGAGTGGACATGTGGGCTGTTTCCACGTTTTGAGTATTGTGAGTAATGCTGCTATGAACCTGGGTGTACAAATACTGGTTTGAGTCCCTGAAAGCAATTTTTAAATTCTTCTGGGGGATATACCTAGAAGTGGAATTGCTGGATCCTATGGTAACTATATATTTAATTTTTGAAAAAGTACCATACTGTTTTCCATAGTTGCTGCACCATTCAATAAATTTTGACAAATGCACACACCTAATTTCCACACCTGAGACTGAGAACATTTACAGCTCTCCCCAAATTTCCACTTGCCTTCCCATTAATTGTCCCAACCCCCTAATTCAGGCAACCACTGGTCTGATGTCTTTCACTGTGGACTAGTGTTGCCTGTTCTAGGATTTTATCAATGGAATCATGCATAAGAAGGTACTCTTGGGTCTGATTTCTTTTGCTAAGCATTCATTTTGAGTTTTATTCTGCACATACAGCTTTGCAACCTACTTTCTCTCATTTCATCAGGGATCATAAGCATTAAATCTTTTAAAATGTCATTGTAAAAATTGCCTTCATAGTGTTCAATAGCAAGGATGCACCATAGTTTACTCAACTGATCTAAGCTGATTCTAATTTTTTGCTGCTTTAAACAACACTGAGTAGAACATCTTCATACCTAACTCTTTGTCTGCATCTCTGAACATTGCTTTGAAATTCGTCTATGGAGGTGGAATCACTGGGTGGGAGGGAATCAACAATTTTTGTCTCCTTACATCTATCATCAAAGTGCTTCTTAGAAAGGTGTTAGCACATCCTGTCGACTTCACCTCCTGAGTATCTCTCAAATCTGTATGCCCCTCTCCATCTCCACAGTCTCTGCTCTTTGGGGTCACTGCTTGGGACTCTTCCCAGTGCTGCTGCCCAAGGATGCTACCTGCCTGAGCTGCAAGAAATGCTCAGCACCCAAGACCAGTGCAGTCCTCCAAGGAGGCAGCCCAGTTAGGAAGCCAGGCACTGGCTTCATGGCTGCAGACAGGCAGGCACCTTGATACTGAGTACGGAGCAGTGACCTCATGAATGAATGAGGGGGTCACCAGTCCCCTTCCCTCCCTTTTGCCACCTGTGCCCGGCATGTGGCTTGGCAGAGTGGGCACTGGGGATAGCCACAGCAGTGGAGACTTTTGCCTGGAGTCCCCTTAAACATTTT
The DNA here is from genome assembly GCF_040802235.1 of Manis javanica. Taxonomy (NCBI): domain Eukaryota; kingdom Metazoa; phylum Chordata; class Mammalia; order Pholidota; family Manidae; genus Manis; species Manis javanica. The sequence continues at coordinate 113,893,201 of NC_133165.1, forward strand.
CTTCCAGGCTAATTGGAGGTAGCAATGATAGACAATGAGGAGGTGATGATGCTGGTAGCAGCATCCTAGGGTGGATCTCCGGGGACCCAGAAAGAAGTCAAGGGCTCTTGGTCCGAGACCCACAGCTTTCCCACCCTTAGGGGCCTGGCCCTGGTTTGCCATGAATGGAAGATGTCAGCCCTTCTCTAGTCCCAGGCCTGGCCTAGTTCAGTTCCAAGAATACCCCCAACATGAAGGAGGAGGGGCTTGCGTGCCCATGGTAGAGCTCCCCCACGCTGCCCCTGCCGGCTGCAGACAGACGCAGCAAACCGTGCACAAGGGGCCGTTATGGCATTCTTGCCTGCCACCCTTATCGTCCCAGGAATGGTGGGGGAGTGAAGGAGAGAGCCTGACCGAAGGGCTTAAGTTCTCCCACTCTGCCCCCAAGGTCAGCTCTGCCCTTCGATAGCCAGATAGCCAGTCTCCGGGGGCAGGTCGCAGCCATGGTGGCGATGGGCATTGGGGCAGGGCTTCAGTGTGCCAGACTCATTCGCACTGTCACAGGCTGAGATCAGGTGTCTCACAGCCTTTTTGCAGATGGAGAGACTGAGTCTAAGAAAGTGCAAGTACCCCTATCCTAGGCTGTGCTGCCCCCCTTAACTTGTTAGAGAAAGAGAAAGAGCTATTCAGTAGTTGTGCTAGAGCCCAATGGAGATGGAGGAAGATTCATTTAATTCAGAAAGAAATTTACTAAGCAATGACTCCAGGCCAGGCCCTGTGCCAGACACTGGGAGCACAGGAAGAGACCTGGCCTCTGCTCACAGCATACTCAGGCTGGCGAGGGAGACATCCGTGAATTCGGCAGGAAGCAGCCCAGGTTCCAGCTGTGGACCCTGCCTCCCAAAGCTGCCCTGTTCCTCTTTGCAGTCCTGTGAGTGTCCTGCAATAGGGCCACAGGAATTGGTTTTAGGCCTGAGTAGATACAGCTTTGTAATCAGCTGTTTGTCCTCAGGGAAGTTCCTTAGCATCTCTGAGCTTTGGCTTCCTCATGTGAAATGAGAATCAAAAGCTGTCACCGTGGGGCTCAGTGACAGTGAGAAGAGATGACACATGTAAAGCGCCTGGCATGGCTGTTGGCATACGGCTGGCACTCAATATGAATACATTTTTGACAGGCTAGAGTAAGTGCCAAAAAACATGTGTAAAGGGAAGTGTGGGGGGATGCCAACCCGGGTGGGAGGAGCGTGGCTTACAGGTCATTCGCTGCACGCGACAGAATCTGGCTCAGCGTAACTTAACTACAGACCTTTTGGGAGGAAGTAGGTACCTTACTGAAAAATTAAAAAAAACACACACGCCTCAGAAGGGACAGGACGAAGGCAGCTCTGGGATTCAGGCAGCTGCAAGAGGGCCGTGCGCTCCAGGTCCAGGATGAACCAGCTCCAGGGAGTCTCATCCTTGCGTCAAGATTCAAGCTCCCAGGTGTGGATCCAGTGGGCTGAGCAGGGGTCGTGTGCTCCCCTTGGCCACGGAGGTTGGATGCCTGGCTGATGAACCAGCCAGACTGTAGGCTACCAAAGGTTGGGGAGTTCCCAAAGGAGGTGCTGTAGCCAGAAAGGGCATTGGGAGCCAGGCTGCAGGCAGAGCAGATGTCTGCTCCAGAAGGGAAGGGGGGGAAAAAAGGAAACCTCTGCAGAGAAGCTGCTGTGTACTTCCAGGAGGGCTTCTTGGAGGAGGTGGCTTTGACACTAGACCTTAAATAGCAGGGAGAATGCCATACCCCAAGGGTGAGAGGACAGGAAGAGGGAGGCTGTCCTCTGCCACTATGATGTGCTCTGGAAGGACTTGCTGCAGGATGCCATCCCCCTTGAGCCTAAGGGATAGTGGCATTTTGGGCAATGTTTTCCCTGCCAAGCGATGACGGGGCTTTAACCACCTATTTGGGTTTTTGGGCCTGGATAATTGATCCCTCAGAGCTCGGTGAGCAGAAAGTCACATAACTACTGTCAAGCCACTCTGCATTTGTTTGACTGACATTCTGTTAGCACGACATGCATTATGTCACTCAACAAACATTTATCAAGCACCCACTGTATAATGAGCACTGTTCTTGGCACAGCTTCTGTCCTACAGGAACTGAGAGTCTAGCTGGGGATAGAAATGAGTAGTTAGTTACCTCTCAGAGAGATATTTGAGGGCTGTACAAGGTGAAGTTTTATGATAAAGGAGGGAGGCAGCAACTCAGTGGGCTTTGTGTGGTAGGGAGGAGGATGCGTGTGAGGGGAAAAGTTCACAGAAAACATAAGCTGGGTTTTGTTGGATGAATAGGAGTTCAACAGGTGGCTGTGAATAGCATTCCTAGTGGAGGAACAGGTACAAAACATCCTGGGAAGCAGAGGAATCTGCAAACAGCTTGGGGGACCTGGAGACAAAGGTGTGGAACAGAGAGGGGTCAGTCTGGTTGCCCAGGTGCCCTGACTTTATCTTGGAGGTGGTGGAGGGTCATTAGAGGGCTCTGGGCAAGGGGATGACATGGCAGATTTTTGTTCTAGAAAGATCCCTCTGGCCTGGTGCCTTGCCTGAGGGTTTCTGATCTGGGCGAGTTCACTATGGGTTCAGTGAGACCAAGAAATGACAATGGAACATTTTTGGGGTAAAAGGGTTTATACCCGGCTTTATTCTCCCTGCGGTAGGTTGAGCACTAGAATCACGTCTGTATCCAGCACTCGGCAGGTCCGTGATTCACCTCGGTCTCTGCTTCTGCCGAGAGCTCTGGGCGGAGCTCTTCATATAGTGACTCAGTCAGTAACAGCTTGTTGCCCATGTGGGAGCATTAGCTTAGCAGTAGGCCAGTTACATCATCAAGTGAGGATCCTGGCCATAGGAACTTGCATTTTTCCATACCTCTGGGGACTGCAGCTAAAGTTAGGGCATTTGTGTGACCTTACCCTGGGTCTTCTCCCCAGGCAGTCTGCTCTGAGAGCAAAGCCCCTACCCTGAGAGTGCAGCGTCAGGTCCACTCGGGAACTGCCTCACTCTACGTACAGCCCATCCTCTCGCAGAGTCGGCCCAGCTGTCAGCGTGTGAAAGGCTCTGGGAGACCCCACAACAGAGGCGTCCCATGTCTGTTGGCCGGTGTGTTCCACCTTGATCTGACCACATCCTCCTTTCCTCCTTTATTTCAACCACGCAGCACCTAGTAAGATCCTTTGGGACACTCTTGGAGGAACAGCCAGGTCCCTTTTTAATCACAAATGTTTGAAAAATACACCTTCAAGTAAACTTTGGGAGCCTCACCACTGTGGACCCCAGAGCCCTTAAACCCCCAGTCCGTCCTTGCCATTTGGCAGTAGGAATCCAACTGCACGGCTCCGTTTTGAAGCTGGAGAGAAGGCTGGGAGAACCCGGTAAAGGCTGGGGCTGGTCACCCTGCCTGTAAGCACCGTTCGCTAAGTAAGTTCTCAGTATGGGCCAGCTGTTCACAACCGCACTTTCACAGAACACCCTTGCCGTGAAGATGTGACTATCCCCATTTTACAGGTGATGAAACTGACGCTCAGCGAGGTTAAGTGATGTGTCCGAAGCGTTTCACGGTACAACTAACAGGGAGGTGAGTACTCAGAAGCAACAGAGCAGGACACTTAAATTCTTCTTCAACTAACGGGGTGAAGAGTTTGGAAATGTGAAGCAGACTGTGGGGATCGGAGGGGCTCAGATCGATCCCAAGTTCCTGGGTGGCTAAGAGAATTCATTCGTAAGGGATTAGAATGGGCAAAGGATGTGAACTGGTAATTTATAGAATTGGAATGTGTAAAGGGCAGAGATTTGCCAAAAGAAGTCTAGATTTGTTCCCATCAAAGGGATTAACTAGGTCAATGGGATTGGCAAAAAAGACAAAGGTCAGTAACACCCAGTGCTGGAGAGGTTACTGGGAGATGGGCAGTCTTGGGCACTGTTGTAGGAAGTAAATTGGAGGAGCATTTATGGAGGGCTTATGTATCAAGATTTTAAATGCTCCATCCTTACCTTTAGGGTGGTGCGTTGACACCCAAGAGAGCCTTCTGGGGGGTGCTGGTAATCACCTCTATCTTGGTCTGGGTGGGGTTACACAGGTATGTGTCTGTGTACACTGTATTGACCTCTGAACCAACAGTTGCCCACCCAGGAATCTCTACAGAAATCCTTGCCCATGGACAGAGATACCTGTTTGAGGATGTTCAGGAAAACCTGAAAACAGCCTAGATATCTTTCTGCAGGGAAATGGCTGAGCAAATCATGGCCCAGACACAATAGGATATTAATATGGAACCATTAAAGAATTTCTTAAAAAAATGTTGTGCTGCATTGTGGCAAAAACATGTTTTAAGACGGTGTCTGTCTATGATCCTCTGTTTGCAAAACCACAACTAAAAATCCCTTTCTGTGCACGTACGTGCACGTATGTGGGGTTTGTGTGTTTGTATAAAGAAAGTAAAAATGTGACCTCCCAGTGTGAACATTAGCTTCCTCCCAGGAGGGGCTAGGAAGTCCCAAGGGGAACTGTTACCTTTTACCCTGACCTTATAGTTCCTCACAGGATTGTTTTGCAATTGACATTTACTGATTTTGCAGTTTAAAAAAGCTTCATAAAAACAAAGTTAATCAGTAGAGGCACCCGGCACTTAGTATGTGCTCACCAAATATTAGTTAAAGACAGGGATTCAATTGCCTTTGGGCTCTGGCGCCTCCTCTTTCAGACTGCTTGCTCCCCGTCCGGTGGGCCGGCTGTGCCTGGTCCCGTCTGGGTCCCTGATCCTTCCAAGGCTTCTTAGGGCCTCTGGTGGGATGTCACAGGAATGGATGTTAATGGAAGCTTGAAGCTGGTGGCCACATTTCCCTGTGGGGACTGCTCTATGGCCAGAGCTCTGGTTGGCCCCAGTTTTTATTTATGGGGAGATTAAGAGAAAATGAAACATTTAAAGAAACTTAGCCCCCCCTTCTGACCACTGAGGGTGAATGGTGGGGCTTCAGGCAGGCTGTCTGGGTGCAACTGCCAAACAAACACATGGATAAGGACAGAGACAGACTTTCTGCATGGCCCCCTCCTCCCAGGCTGTCACTCGCAGCCCCCGGCTTCCCCCTGGCCTCCCAACCCTCCGAAGACTTTTTGAAGTTGATCAGTGGAACATGTTTTATTTACGGGCCCATTCCTGAGCAAGGGCTCTGTGAGGCGAGGCCTTCATTAGTTCCACATAATGAAAGAGTGGGCCACTTCAAGAGGGTTCAGAGAGAAAAGAGGGAAAATCAGAGTTCAGTCTACTCACTTGAAAAAAAAAAGAGAGGAGGGGCTGGGGTAGAAATTGCGGATTTGCTAAATAAAGCTGGGGCTGCATTCAGAGCTGGCCAGGGTCTGCTCAGTCCTCTTAGTTCAGACAATGCAGGGCCGGGACTCGCAGGCGGCTGCATTCCACCCGGGGATGCAAGGGCATTGGGCTGTTTAAATTGCTACTTAGGTTTCCAGCTGTTTTACCAGTGATTTGTCCAACTTAATAGCTCTTTAAGGCTTTAAGCAAGAAAATAGCTCTTCTCATGACTCCAAGCAGTGGCCCTGGTTAGCTCGGACGGCGCCCACTGTCCCGGGCTTAAACCCCTCCCTATGCCCAGTCTCCTCTCCAGCAGCCCCAGACTTTGTCCGGCTCTTGGAGACTCTTTATTTATCCTTCTAACATTCTGGTTTTCTGGGCCTCCATCCAGAGAACTTCTAAATAAGCACTTATTAGAGGGGACTGCCTGTCTGCTGCTTTTGAGCCTCCCCCAACAAATTAGTAACAGATAGTAATAACATTTATGACCATAGCACCTATTTAATGAGCACCTACTGTGTGCCAGACCTCGGGTTCAGCACTTTTCTCCACTCACACTTGTCTACAAAAGAGGTGGGTACTGCTAGAAGAGCCGCCTTACAGATGGGGAAACTGAGGCACAGGGGAGTCACTTGGCCAACCAAGTTCACACAGCAAGGTCAGGGCTGGTCTGATTTTTTCCAAGTGGCTGTGGAAGCTCCAACAGGCCTGGGGAGGAGAGACCTGGGATGTGGGAGTCTAGCTTGGTGCCTCTGACCACAGGCACCTAAAGGCAGCTGCTGGGCCCGGTTTCTAGGAAGGCTGAGGTGGGAGGAGTGAGCAGGAAAGGAGGGGGCATCCAGACGGTGGGGGGGGGGTCTGATCTCAACCGCCTGTGTCCAGAACCTACCTTTACCTGCATGGAAACATTTTTCCTTCTATCATGTTTAACTCTACTGCATTAAAAACAGCACGTGTTTCTGATGCTGTGGGTCATACGTGTAAATTGTGAATGTAAGCTATCCTGCCCCTCATCATCCATCTTATTGTTATGAGGGTACTTGAAGATAAGAGCATTTTGTTATCAGTTAACCCTGGAACAATATGGGTTCAAACTGCGCAGGTCCATTTATATGTGGATTTTTTTCAATAAATATTTTAGAAAAATTTTTGGAGATTGCTGCAATTTGAAAAAACGTTTTCTTTTCCCTAGTTTATTAGAAGAATATAGTATGTAATACATATAACATACAACATGTGTATTCATTGGCTGTTTATGTTATCAGTAAGGCTTCTGGTAAATAGTAGGCTATTAGTAGCCAAGGTTTTGGGGAGTCAAGAATTATGCAGAATCCCTTAACTCCTGCATCATTTGAGAGATGACTGGACTGTATTTCCCTCCATTCTTTTTTTCACAGACCCAAACTTGGCTGCAATTATACTATGCCCTATTTGAATATACACAATTTATTTTTCCTTTAAGACTCACCACACCAGAAAGCTTTGCAGAAAGTTGGCCTGCTTTCCCAGTTGACCCTATGCCCTTTGATTATACCGGATTGCACATTATAGATTATGTGCGAGGGCACAGTCAGTCGTGCAGAGGAAGTTGTTAGAGATGGACAGGAGAACTTTGTAGGTGAACAAAACACCCAGATAAGGTGTATGTTCAAGGCTCAGTTTGTGGGAGTGGAGACTGTGTGTCTGGCCAGACAATAGAGGAAGGTGGGGCTGGAACCTGGAGTCTCAAGGCCAGAATCAATCAAGGGTTTAGGGTTATTCATGCAGGAAAGGGGGAACCACCGATGATGTGTGAGCAAGGGCTGTGACCAGATCGATGCCCACACCTAAGACGCCAGGAAAGGCAGCCCAGGGTCCAGCCTGCCTCCTGGCAGAAGAGCAACCACCTCTCCAACAGAGTGGAAATTGCCTCCCCAACCTTCCTCGGCCACAGCTGGGGAAGGAGACCCAGCCCTGTCTTCTGGGCCGTGCTGTGCTGGAGCCCCTGGTGGGACTGTGTCTCTGGTGTGCTGGGGGGAAAAGTGGTCAGGGATTGGCCCTCACCCAGCCCGCCCCACCGGACACTCACAGGTAAGACTGAGTCACTCTGCCATTCGGTGGGTATGTCTGAGTAGGGTCAGTCACATACAACATGTGTATTCATTGGCTGTTTCCTTTCATTCCTTTCATTTTGCAGATGGGGAAGCTGAGGCCCAGAGGAAGGAGGAGACATACTGAGTAGCAGGGAAATGGCAAAGGCAGGACTGAGACAAATTTCTTACAACGGTACCATAATTTGTAATTCCCCACCCATTCCTGACCGTTTCCTTATCTTTTTTGTCTTTTTTAAAATATACTTAACAAAACCATACTGAGGTTACGATTCTTGGTGCTAGAGAAGGTACAGGGACGCAGATGTTCCCATACACAGTTGGTCAGAGTGTAAATCGCTGTAACTTTAGAGGGAAGCCGTTCGGCAGTATCTATCAAAGCTTTTAATGTGAAGGTCCATTCTCCATTCACTGAGCAATTCCAATGCCAAGAATTATTCCTGAAAACATATTCACCTGTGTATGTGGAGAGGTACGTAAAAAGTACTCACCATGGGACTGCTTTTTATACTAAAACTGGAAGAACCAGCAACTCGAAATTTCTATAAGTGAACACTGGTTCACTAAGCGTTGCCGCACACACACATGGAGTATAATGCAGCCATGGAAAGGAATGGAGTAGACAGATTTATGCTTCCACTAATGGTGTTTGAGAATGACTATTTCTCCATAAACTTGGGTATTTTCAAACTTTAAAGTGTTAGCCAATTTGCTAAGTAAAGAAAAGAACATCGTATTTTGTTAAATATTTTTACTTACATCTCTTAATTATGAGGTTAAACATTTTTCGTATAGTTACTGCTCATTTAAAAATATTTTTCTGTGAATTTTTTTTTCATATATAGCTTTTGCACATTTTTCCTTTAGGTTTTAATTCTTTTTCTTGCTTCTACAGGCGTTTTCTAAATTGAAGCAATCAATCCTAGAAATACTAATTCCTGTTTAGCTTTTGTCCTATCTTTGTTTATACTTCTCACCCAGAAATTTAAAAATTTTATGCTGTCATTTAAAAAATTTGATTGTTTTGGTACAGAAGATTCTTTTTAAAAAAATAGTTGAATGGGTTCTCTTTTCCCTTTTTGATTTCCTCAATAATTTTAAAGCCTGGAAGTTTCTTGTCCCTCCAGAGGGCTGGTCAATATTCACTTATATTTTCAACCAGTCTTTTTAGAATTGGATTTGCTTTATAAATAATTTATTCTTCAGTATATGTGGAGATGGATTTAAAATTATGTTTTTCCTAAAAAGATTTCCTAACTCCATTCATTCAACATTCCTCCCATTGCTCATTAGCTGAAGAAGACACTGGTATCATGATTTGAGTTATTTTATGTAGGGAAGACTCTCTCCATGTGTCATGTATTCAATACCAGAGAGGGTTTATTCCTCATCTTTTTGAAAATAATCTTTGGATTTATCACTCATTTATTTCCTCAAATGAATTTTATTCTGGCTTCTGGGTGTCCTGCTTAGAAAGATTGGTCCTTTCCAAGATTACAAATAACTTCACCTATGTTTTCTTTCAGAATTTTTATGGTTCAATATGTTTTTTGTTTAAATCTTAGATCCATATGGAATTTATTTTCATATAAGGGGTGAGGTAAGGATTCAACTTTATTTTTTCTAGATGGCTGACTACCCAGGCATCCCAATGTCCTGCTTTAACTAACACATCTTTTCACTCTTATATGAAACGAGTCCTTTTTTGAATTCACATGCTGAATTCCCACGTGTTTCCCCAGATTTCCACACTCTGGCCTGGACTGAGCATTCAGCTCTTTTCCAGCACTAAATTCTAAAAAAAAAGTCATCGCACTTCCATAATGCGTTTTAACATCTGGTAAAGCCAGTTCTCCTTCATTGTGTTTCTCCTCCCTTAACATTTCTCTGACGAGTCTCACATGTTTATTTTTCCAGATGAAATTTGGTATCCTTTTGTCAGGTTTCCCCAAAATGAAAGAAAATAAAAACCCTGTTGGTGTGAGGCTTTTCATAAAAATGAACATAGTTTTTTTCGTAGCTGTTAACCCTTCGCCATGTGTTTGGTGCTCGGTCTATTTTTCTCCCTGCTCATTTTTTTTGTGGAACAGATTTTCATTTTGATATAGTCAAATCCATTTTTCTTTCCTTTTTGAAGAAATCTCCTCGATTTTAAAGGTTGGAAACATCCTACTCCTCCAGCTCTGTGGTCAGTATTCACTTATATTTGTGGCTGGTCTTGCTAAGATTTGCTCTGCTTTGTGAAGTATTTCTATTTTCAGTGTATGTTGAAGATGGGAAGCGTGTATCTACGCTGAGTTTTTATGTCTACTTCCTCTATTGTTCTTTGTCTACTGGAAATGGCCTTATTGTATATTGAATTCTTTTGCATGAGAATGCTTCTCTGCTCTCCATTCTGTTCCATCCATGCCCGATCTGCTGTTTTATCCAGGCTTAGTCATCATGTTCACATCCTAGAGGGCTGATAGCTTGTGTTTCTCAAAATATTCTTTGGATTTCTCACTCTCCCGTTTCCCAAAATACCCCAACCCAGATGATTCATTTGGCCCCACAAACACCCTATGAAATAGTCAAAACCCAGCAGTTCCACTAGCCGAGTAGCTGCTTGGGCTGAGGGGTGAAGGGACAGAAGAGATGACACACAGTTGTCCGAGCTCTGAAGGAAGAGAGGGGGATGGGCATGTGGCAAGCATCTGATACTCAGCCTCAGAGGACCAGGGAGCCATTATCTGGGGCATCATCAGGAAAAGCTGCCACCTGGGCAGGGAGTCCCATCTGGGCTGGGGTGGGGGCGTGAGGTGATACGAGGGCCCCCACATGCCCAAGAGCACCCCACCCCCTCCGCCATTACCTTCTACTTTGTCTCTGTGGCCTCAGGTGCCGTGTGCACCTCTTGAGGGCCCCAGGTGGCAGCCTGTGCCTGCATCATGAGGGTGTGCAGGGACAGCCCTTGGCAGCCCTGTTTCTCTTAGGGACCATGGCTGTGAGCTGAGGGGCCAGGCTGATGCATCCCTGGGAGGATCCCTCATTTGCAGTTGACGTCAATACGGCAATACCAGGAGCTCCTGAATGAGCTAGAAAGTTGGTGCAGATGGGGTCACGAGGGCAATTCCCTGCCAGGGTCTTCACCCAGTCCAGAGCCCTAATTTGCATGGAGGGTGGGGGGATAGCCCCAGTGATGCTGTAAGGCCAGAGGGGCTTCTACCAGGTCAAGGGCGGGGTCACAGGGGAAACATGAAATAAAGGGACGACTCCCTGGGCCCAGGCCTCACCCTGGCAGCCAAGGCTTGCAGATTCTGTTTAGCTCCAGGGGGATGTTGTTTATTTCTTCTCTTTATTTTTAGCTTTTATTTTGAACAAACGTATACAGGCAAATAGTTCTACAAGGTTTGTTAAGAAACACAGCACTTTCCTGCCCCCTACCCTGCCCTGCTCTTCCCCCGGTGCCCTCCCCAGAGGTGACCATTTCAGCTCCTTGCACTAATTACTTTGGTTTTGACCTCTGAGCCTCTGGGCCTGCATCTTAGTTTTGTAGCTGTCAGCCTTGTCGGTTGCTCTTTGTTCTGGAAGGTGAGGATTTTGCTGTTTCCTGCCACATTCTCCCCCACCCCGCACATCCCGCCCACATACATCGTCCCATGGCCTCAGACCTCTCCATACAGACTTAGAATGTTGGTCACCTCTGTTTTGGCATGGAGACTGGGGCTGCCTGCCTAGGTTCCAATCCTCCTATCGTTTATTAGCTGTGTGGTCCTGGACACGTTCTCAACCTTTTGATTAAAGCTGTCCACACAGCCTTGCAGGGCTGTAGCTTTAAATGAATTAATTCGCATAAAATGCTGTTTTGCACAGGGGCTGATAGAGAAAGTGCTCTTACCTTATCTATGATGCATCTAACCTGCAGTGGTTTCCCCTGCGCCAGCTAATTATTGTCCTGTTTCTCCTTTGCCCAGTTTTCTGTGCAGAGAAATGGCCTCTAACTCAGTCCTGCACTTTCTCACAGGGCTTTCAGATGCCCCTGGTCTTCTCCACGCCTGGAGGAGCCCACACCTGGGGAGCTGGGACTCTCCAGGCCTGGGGCTTGTCTTCTGTCTGGGGTCGCCCCCCTCACAGCCTGGGGGTTCCTTTGCCTTTCTCATTTCCTGTATCCCTTATCTTCCTCTTTCTTGGTTTTCCCCCTCATTCTGGTAAAGCATCTGCTCTGGTAACCTCCTGAGAAAGAGCATAAGGAAAGCGTGGCCCATTCCCATTATTCGAAGTAGTTATGTTCTGTACGATCTCTATAAACGCTGAATTCGCCAATACTGGGCCACCGCTCCTGGGAGGAATTACAAGGTTAGGCTCTTATGAGTCTGCGGTCACCACATTTTCAACAACCGATCAATACCTAATCTTTTTTTGTGTGTATTTTCTGTTTAGAGACACCCTATTTAATGTGTGCCGCCAATTCATTAACCAGCAGCCCCATAACTCATGTCTGGAAGAAGCTAATCTGACACACGCCTTTTCTCCATAAGGCACGTCCCAGTCTTTCACTTGGGGACCCTTGGGAACACAAGACAACCCTTCAGACTATGCTTGGGACCATTTTAAACAGTGAAATCACCAGAAAAAAAAAAAAGCACAAAAACAGAACCACAAAAAGAACACCTGTGTACAGTATTGGAGAAGAGGCAGAGAGTCAGCTGAGGTCACTCACATTTGTTTTTGTCACTCTGTGCATGTCTGTGAGTGACCCTGAAGGCACTGTATTGATTTTGAGGTTAATTATAAATACATTTTAGCGAGTAGGTGAACATGCAAATAAAGAATCTGTGTATAATGAGGATTGGCTGTAAAAGCCTCAAGACCTCACATGTCTAAAAATATCTTCATTCCATCCTCATTTTGGATTGATAGCCTGTCTGGATAAAGAACTCTAGCTTGGAAATACTTTTCCCTCAGCATTTCCCATGCATTGCTCCTGTGCCTGCCAGCTGCCTGTGCTGCCCGCAAGCTCAAAGCTGTTCCTGACCCTCCTGCGTGACCCTTTTCCTCTCCCTGGAAGCTTATGGGATGTTCTCTTTGTCTCAGCATCTCAAGTTGCATGGTGCTGTGCCCTGGTATGGACCTGTTAATGCTTGGCTCAGAAGGGTCCTTGCTGGTCTGTGTAATCTATATATTTAGGTTCATTTGTTTTGGAATATTCCCTAAATTATTAACAAATTCTTCCCTCCATTTTCTCTGGTCTGCCTCCCTGGAACTCCTATTAATTGGATGTCATGTCTCCTGGACTGCTTCGTTTTTTTCCTCCTGTATTAGTCAGAGTTCTCCAGAGAAAGAGAACTGGTAGGATCTACGTCTTTATCTGTATCTATACCTATCTTACTGGTTCTATTATCTATCTCTATCTATTCTCTCTCATGAAATTATAGAGGCTGAGAAGTCCCATGATCAGCTGTCTGCAAGCTGGAGACCCAGTAAAGCCAGTGATGCAGTTCCAGAGGCTGATGGTGTAAGGTCCAGTCTGAGAGCAGAAGGCCGATGTCTCAAGCAGTCAGACAGAGCGAGCAAAGCTTCCCTTCCTCCATCCTTCTGTTCTTTAGGCCCTCAACAGATTGGATGAGGCCCACCCACATTAGGAAGGGCATTCTGCTTTACTCAGCCTGCCAGTTCAATGCTGATCTCATCTGTAAAAGACCTCACAGCCACAGAATTAATGTTCAGCCAAATACTGGCATCCTGTCATCCAGCCAAGGATCACATGAAATTAACCGACACATCTCCTGTCTTCCATCTCTGTCCTTTTGCTCTCCTTTCTGGAGTATTTCTTCAAAGTTGTAATCCAACTCCTCTACTAACTATTTAGATCTCTGCTATTTTTTAATTTCCAAGAGCTCTTTTTACATTCTCTCAGCGCTCATTTTTAGTAGTGTCCTGTTCTTGTTTCATAGGCACAATATCTGCTTTCTTTCAGAGTGCCACTGGTAGCTTTTCTTCTATTTTTTTCAAGTTTTCCCTAATATAAAACAGAAGTAAGAAGACATGTATGGAAGCACTGAGTGAATACAAAACCACTTTAGAGATTTAGTTCACAGTAACACTAGACACATGGTGACTATTAGACATGAGCAATGGTGAGAGAACACAGGACCGGAAGTCTGGAGAGCTGGGCTGTCATCCAGCTTCTGACACCGATTTTTAAAGTGACTTTATTCATGTCTGTGTCTCAGGTTCGATTTCTTCTCCTTCATCATTGTCATCTCAGAAATGTCAATACAATAATAAAAATGTCATGCAGCAAAGAAGAAACTGTCATACCATGAACATTAAGCTGCTCTGGGAACTTGCTAGACACTGTGATTGTATATAGCTACACATGTGATGTTGTGTGATTGTTACGACAACCTTATAAGGTAGGCTTATTAGCATCACCATCACTTCTGTTTTATGTTCAGAAAATGGAGACTCAACGTAGGTGACGTGCCGAGGGTCACACAGCTGAGAAGAGAGGCCAGCCTTTCCTCGCACCTCTGGGTTTGGCTGTCACCAGGGGAGCCTGGGCCTGTTTAACTCCAGTGTTTTGTGGTTCTTCACAAGCCCCGAGGCCACATGTTTGGGGACTGAGAGGCCAACTCACTCTCACACTCAGGACCATCCCCTCTCTGACTCTCATTTTCACTGGTTTTATATCACGAGTGTTTTAAGGTGTTTTTTGTAAAACTAGAAAGTTTTTGTAAAACTTTCATGAGGCTCGTGGATCCAGTGCCGACTTTGAGACACTGTTTGGCTTGGCGCAGCTTCCACATGTCTCCCAGCCTCTGTGCTCTCTGTAGGACCAAGATCAGAAATAACTCAGCTGTGAAAAACTATATATGCTTGCCAGCAGCCCTTGAAGAAGATGAATTGCTTGTAGGTTATTTTCTCCCCTTGAGCCAGAAGTGTGAAGGTAGGTGGGGAAAGGAGCAAGGTTTTGAAAGACGCATGTATATTTAGGGACCAGGATCAGTTCCATTTTAAGGAAGATGAGGGTTGAGCTCCATCAGACAATCCAGCTTATTATCTGCCAGGCTTTTGATACCCGTTGGTCAGGCCCTCTGGTTAGGGCTGCTAAAATCCACGGGCCCCTAATTTGATTGGTGAGATTCTAACTGGCATGAAGTATTTTCATTTTGTGGCATTAACATTTTTTTTTTACTGGTCAGTTCTGAAGCTTTCTTGACTATATCCTGCCTGAAATATGGTCCTTCGGACCAAGGTATGGGTTTAGTAGTGAGTGACATGCCCATATCCTGCATAAATGCCATCCCTTCTCCCAGCATGCTAGGAGAGCCCACGATACACTCCCAGGACACCGGTTGTTCTTGAAATTCACAGCATGTGCTGATGAAGTAGGTTAGAAGTTATCACGAGGATTCATTCATCCATTTGTTCACCTTTCTCCACAGGCTTCTTAGGCACCTTCATTGTTTTGCACCCACGTCAGGTTGGAGGACACCGAGCTTTCCTTCCTCCTGGCGCTTGAAGAGCCTGTGGTCTTGAGCAGAAAACAGACCCATGGATAATTACAATATGCTGCAGTGCATGTTAAAAGAGAAGCACAGGCTGAAGGCCAGAGAAAATTCTGGAAAGTTCTCAGAAAGAACTTTTGTTTCCAGCACTCTGTCAGATTAGAAACCTTTAATAACTCCCCTGATTATAATTAACATGCTGAATAAAATATTTTTTAAGGACTTTCTTTTTACACATTGCTGAGTTGGCATGAAAGTAAGGAAATGACGGATCTCCAAGATGAAGTGAGGCCGGGAACCTTTAACCTTCTTCTTCTGTGGCTGCATGGGATGCAAGCAGCAGGAGAGGCATGTTGGGCAGCATCTAGAGTGGGGGGCATCTGCTAGGAGACCCCTTCAAAGCCAGAGTCCCAAACGGCAATATCTGGAGTGTAAGAAAGAAGGAAAAGTCAATCTCACCCTGCAGAAGAGAACTGAAATCTCTCCCTGCTTGTTCTGACCTTGACATTGGGCTGAGAGGAAAAAGATCTCCTTTGAGAATGTGTAAACACAAGGTGGCCCTCCCATGATTTTCAGTTTGATTTCATACTACTTGTGTGGTTTAAAAGTACTCAAGCAGGGAATTTAAAGTGGACCTGCTTGGTTTTACCCTCAGTCAACTGATAAAAACAAGTCCTAAACCTCCCTTGAGAAATTCAACAACATGTCAGCTTTATAGACTGCCCACAAATAAAGTTCCAGAGAAAAGGAACAGCTCATCGTGAAAAATAATAAACTCCACAGGGAGAAAGAACCAGCAGGGGCAAGAGACTGTAGAAACAGAGTCTTTAAAGCCTTTAGATTTGAAATGATCATAGGCAAATAACAAATAAATTAAAAAAAAACTATTTTTTGGGTTTTTAAATGAAAGAGAAGTTTGAAAATACGAGCAGGAATAAAAGCCTGATTTGGAAAAAAAAAACTTACAGAAATGAGAAATAGAATACTTGAAATTTGAAATTCAATTTATAAATTGAATAGCTGATTAGATACAGCCAAGGAGAGGATTATTAATCTAGTAGAGCCGAGGGGATTATCCAGAGCATAGGGAGAGACTAATGTATATCTTGTCAGAGTTCTGGAAGGAGATAATAGAATGGGGAACAGGAAATACATGAAGAGATAATGGCTAATAATCTTGCAGAATTGTTGTAGACACCAAACCTCAGAGCCAGGAAGTTCAGTGAATCCCAAGCAAGATAATTAAAAAGAGATTCATATATAGACACACAATAGTAAAATTGTGGAACATCAAAGTAAAAGAGAAGATGTTGAAATCATCGGTAAAAAAAAATATTATCTTCAAAGGATCGATAGTTAGCTTTACAGCTGATTTCTCACTGTCATCCGTGAAACCTAGAGAACAGTGGAATCCGATCTTCAATGTGCTGAGAAAAAAATAACTGTCAACTTAGAGCTGTGTACTTTTTTCAGGAATGAGAGTTAAATGACATATTCAGACAAATAAAAACTGTGAGATTTTACCATCAAAAGAGTCTCACTCAAGAAAACTAAATGTAATGTACTTGAGGCAGCATGAAAATTATTCCAGAGAAAAGGCCAGATAGGTTTGGAAAATGGGCAAAGACATTGGCAAATATTTGGAGGGAAACTAAAAAAAAAAAAAAACAGACGGAATGACTCCACAATAATAATGTCTAATTTACGGTAGGGAACAAAAAGGCTAATATAAATATACTGGACAACACCATATAATTTTGGAGGAGCTGGTCAAAATTAGAGTTTTCAAGTTCCTTCTGTTATTTGGGAGGAGGACAAATACACTGATTAAGTTTAGACTTTGTTAGGTAAGTGCTCAGTGTTAAAATAGCTTGGGTCAACACAGGAAGCTAGTCATTGGATGTGTGACTTCTAAACAACTAGAAAGAAAAAATAGGATAAGAAAAATAATATAAAAATCTCAAATGATTGAAAGGAGGTCAAGGAAGGGGCAGGGGCAGGAAAAGTTAGAATGAATAGAAAACATATTACAGGACGTTAGAGATTAATCTAGGGCAGCATTAAAAGAGAACAGAAATGAATGAAATAGAAAACAAACATAAATAGGAGGATGACTTAAGACAAAAGATGATTTTTTGAGAAGACTAAAAATATTAGACAAATCTCTTATAAGATTAATTAAGATAAAAGCACAAATAAACAACATCAGTAATGAAAAGGGACATAATTATAAATGCAACATAGATTAATGGATGATATAAGGGTGTTATAGATGACCTTT
Organism: Manis javanica; assembly: GCF_040802235.1. Lineage (NCBI taxonomy): Eukaryota > Metazoa > Chordata > Mammalia > Pholidota > Manidae > Manis > Manis javanica. The sequence goes on from NC_133165.1 coordinate 113,910,383, forward strand.
ATGCTATAAATGTGTATTAAACAAAGTAATAAAATTCCTAGAAAAATAGAATTTAATAAAAATTGACTCTAGAAGTCATAGAAAACCTGAATGGTCCTATAATTATTAAATAAATTAAATTAGCAGGTTAAAATCTTCCTATAAAGAAAACAACAATCTCAGATGGTTTTACAGATGAATTCTGCTAAACATTCAAAGCACAGATCATTTCCAATCACCTTCAGAATGGAGACATGCAGTCCACACACTTCAATTTGCCTCATCAGGTTAGTGTAAGCTTGATAATCAGAGGAAGACAGTACACTAAAGAAAAATTCCACGTTAATTTTACTCATGAACATAGATCCAAAAATTCTTTAAAAATATTAGCACAGTGACTTCAGCAATAATAATTGAAAAGTATAGTACAACGTGATTAAATTGTGTTTATGTAAGGTTGACCTATTATTATTAAATTAATAAATTCACCACATTAACAGTTTTAAGGAAAAAACATATGATCCTTTGATTAAATGAAAAAATTTCAATGAAATTCAATATTAGTTCATTATAGACATTTGATACAAACCAGCAATTGAAAGGAACGTCCTTAACTTGATACAGGGAACTATATCTATAGATATTTAGGTAAGTGACATAATATACATAGAGAGATATATAGTACCATATGTAATGAAGTATAGAAAATATTCTTTTTAAGATGAGAACAAATCCATGATGCCAATGCTTTTTGACGTGGTGGTTAGGTTCTAACCAGGGTTTTAGTAACATGAGAAAAATAAGCACAAGGCTTCAATGTGCTGAGAAAGCATAACTGGAGGTGCAACTACTCTGTGATCCAGCAACTCTGCTCCCAGGTGCGGACTGCAGACAACCTCTTGCATGTGTGCTCCCCAAACCTGAAACCTACCCCCAAATGTGCATCAGCAGTGGGAAGAATACAGAGCATGGAATACCGCAAAATAGAATACAGCGATGCCACCTCATCAGTTTCAGCCATGCACAACCACGTGGGTATCAGAGACAGTGAAAGCAGCAGGTCTCAGATCCAGCACTGGTCCTGTTGATAGGAAGTTAAAAACGGGCAAGCTCATCGTAAGTAGAACATCTTAAAAGAGGAGCGAGGGTGCACCTGGCATGAAATTCAGGACAGTCGTCACCTCTAGGGCACAGCAGACAGAGCCCTGTTTCTCCATCTGGGCGGTGGCTGCATGGGTGAGCGTTTTATTTTAATTCTTTGACAGACATGTACACTCTTGTATGTATGACACAGTCACAGTTTTAAACATTGAAAAATAATAAATATAAATCCAGGACCGTCCTCATTTCTCTCAGGAAAAACAACGAAAAGGGAAAGAATGCAGAGGGATTCCCTTTTGGGGGCTTGATCTAGTGGGTAGGGGGAGGGACAAAATTAGATTTAAAAATGAGCTTTAAATATTAGCGATGCTCCCACCACAGGAGCATGGAATCAAAGGACTAGTTTAGATCGAGAGGTGGTATTAAAGGGGGATGCAGCAATTCGTGATTCTGGAAGGTTCTCCACCAGAGAAAGTGTGATCTCACACTGTTCTCTGTACAAGGGGGGACAGTGGGGAACTAAGACAGTTGTTGCCTCGAGGGCCCAGATGCGTTCTTTCCTCATAAGGGCTCAGATCAGAGAAGAACACCATCACCCTTGTGCAGTGCCAGCTTCATACAGGTGCAGGCAGCTCTAAGTTTTGGTGGGATGCGCACCAAAATGTAAGTGGGACCTAGGAGGCCCTTGCCCACCCTGGGGCTCCCCCTGTGCCCACAGCTGGCCTCAGTGGTTTTCAGATCACCAGAAACCACTGCCCACCTGGTTGAAGTGGAGGCTCAGTCAGTAGGAACTCTGTGGGGAGAACAGGAAAGGGGTGCATGGACGTAGCAATGACCATGAATCAGGGAGTGGGCAGTGACTATGCACCGCCCCCCCATTGGGACTGGAGAGGGAGGAGACCCCTATTAGCTAAAATGGCTCCTCTCCTCCTCCCCTTCGGGCCCCCTCGCCCCACTGGCACGCTCTCTCGGGACGGCTCTATCTCAAGGGTTGCAAACGCCAAAGCCTATAGTGGTCAGACAGGTTAAGAGTAAGAAATATTGCACAAACACATTTTGGTCGCATACCATCCCTTAGAAATTGCCTTCTCTCCCTTGAAGAAAGTAGTCTCTGACTTATTTTCTTCCAACAGACAGCCTTCTCTGCCCCTTTTCATTCCTGCACTATAAAGAGCACATCAGGGCAACCCAACACTGGACTGAAACTGACACGGCCCCAAAGTTAGAGGGGGCAGGGGACAGTGCGGCCTGCGGCCCGCTTGAGAGCACATGCCCGTTTCAAAGGGGCACCACTGACAGCCGCTCAGCCAATTTGTGTCATCTTAAAATCTGGGCCTGGGGAGGATTGACAGGGCTTGGTGGTGGGCTGGGTTGGGATGTGGGGTTCCGGGGACTCAGAAAAGCTGAGTTTCAGGCTTGAGGGACTCTGGGCGCAGTGGCACCGCCCACCGAGGGAGTCCAGAGGGCACTGACCTGGCTTTGAGTGGGCTGAGATGGTGACTGGATGGGGCACATCCTGAAGGTGGCTGTGGGGGTTGGGCTCCAGCACGCAGCCCAGCTTTCTCTGAAAAATGGTGGGACTTTGGAAGCGGGGAGGGTGGTGAAGGAGTGTGGCCTCCTGGGCTCTGCTCCGTGTGGCCTCAGATGTGTGACCTTCAGGAATTCCCTCTGTCGTCACGGAGTCAGCGATACCCAGCAGGCCTCCGCTTCTTTCAGAGAATGAAGGCTTTGAGCCTGTCAGTGGGGCCAAAGGTCCCTTTTCTTTTTCTGCCCCCACCCAGTAGACCGCATTGTAGGAAAGCTCGGGGCTGTCTAAATGCCTGGCAGAAGGGCCTGATGTTATCAGGAGCTGGGCTGTTGCACCCGGGACATGTACCCCAGGCCTGCAAGACTTTGTGAAACTTTCGATTGACTTGAACACCCCTCGCTTATGGGCTCACAGTTCCTCTTGGGAGCATTTGGGGACCAGACGATGAGGCAGTCCCTGACGTCCCACCACTCTGCTGTTTATCCATGTGGAGGTGCTGCTGGCCGTCCTTCAATGTGCAGGACAGCTCCCAGACGGCAAGGAATGAGCTGACCCAGACTGTCAGCAGAGGTTGAGAAACGCGGCCTCACCCTGCTGGGAAGTCCGCAGTGGTCTTGGATGCTAATGCCTCACGAAGCCAAGGGTCACATAGATGTGTGTGTGTGTGTGTGTGTGTGTGTGTGTGTGTGTGTGTGTGTGTGTGTTGGGGGTTGGGAGATAGTGGTGCTGATGGAGATGAAGCTGTCCAGTGCAGCTTGTGACTTCCAGGCAGAGAGAGTGGGCACCCACTATCAGATTTTCTGCTTTTCCAAGAAAGCCTAGAAATCTGAATATGGGTATGAAATCTCCTGATTTCTAAATGCTGGCAGCCAATTATAATTTTTTAAAAATTCTATGTAAACTGAACAAAACCATAGCCCTCTTCCTCTGTGCCCGGCCCTGCCACCACCTGGGGCTGCCTTGCCACCTGGGGCTGCCTTGCCACCGGTCACCCGGCGGATGGGAAGTCAGCCAACGAGCACGTCCTGGCGACGGCCGGGATGCGGCTGCCCTCATGTGGCCACAGTGGGGAGCTGCCGCCTGGGATGTGGGTAAGCGGGCTGATTCTCCACCAGGACCCTGCCCTGGGGTCCACGCTGCTCTCCTGATGAGTTGAAGCGAACATTCCCCTAGATCAGGGTTTGATTCCAGAGCTTCCCAGTTTGAATCTGACTCCTCCCCAGCACAGTGTGATGTTGGAAATATCATTCCCCCTCTCTGGATCTAAATTTCCCCAACTGAAAAATGGGGATGGAAGGAGGGGTTCTGTAGGTCACATGAGATAATAGATGTAAAAGTCCAAATGCCGTGCAAGGTGATCGGTGTGTGCAGTCAATCCAGTCTTCATTCCATCTTCAGGGAGGCCCACTCGGGGAGGCTGGCCAACACCGCCCACTGGGGTTGACTCTTCATGGGTGCTAGCAGTACCCAGGCTCTGCCCTCTGTGTACAGGATCATCTCATCAAGGAAGCAGGTCCTGCCATCACCCTCGTTTAACCAGTGATGAGAAGGGACACCAATGGACAAGCTAGGCAAGCCGCCCGTCTCCTGGTGATAAAACGGCAGTGCTGGAATTGGGAACTGGATTCCAACCCACTTCCCCTCCACCACGTCTAGAGACGTTAGCGACTTACCCACTAACGGGCTTCAGACCCAGCTCTAGAAGCGTCTGCAGATACAGTGAGGAGCCAGTCTGAGAGAGGGAGGGGTCCTGCCCCAGGGCCAGGCCTTCAGAGCCCTCCCAGCAGCCGCTGCATCGCATCACTGTCCTGGCTGCCGTAACCGTGAGCTGCATGTGGCCCTGGAGTCTGGTTTGCTCCAAGTCTCCAAACCATTTGGCTTTGATCTCCCAAAGATGGGTCACCTCGGGGAAGCTGAGGACGCAGTAGGTCTAAGGGGTCTGTGCGTCGCTGCACTCTCTGGTGAAGGGAGATGCGTGAAGAAATCCAAGTGGTACCAAAGGGCATCATCACACTTCAGATCAGCCTAGGTTTTTAGAGCGTCCCGTCTGACCTCTTACTAGACAGGAGGAGAAACTGAGGCTGGGGAGGAGAGGGCAATTCCCAGGCGGCCCCAGGACTGCCACATCTTCCTTCAGGGACCCTTTTCCCTAGTGGAGGATGGTGGGCTCATTCAGTGAGACAGGGCTGGAGGTGGAGGAGCAAAGGTGGTCCGTGGTGGCCGGCGTTCGAGGACTGGGTGTTAACGGGCTCGTCCCTTGATGAGCTGGGAAAAGAAAAGCTCTCGCAGGCGCGGGTCTAACTCCCGGCAATGGCAGAAACCCACCGAAATGAGCCTCTGGAGAAACAGCTGTTCCCTGGGGCCTTACTAAGAGAGGGAGTCAGAGGCTGTTTCTGCAGCCCAGAAGGGGGTCTCCTGGGGACGCTGAGCCCTCCTGCCCCCCAGCCACAGGAGCGTCCTGTCTCAGCTCCACCTTCCCCTGCTGTGTGCGCCACGCCACCTCTGTAAACAGCAATCATACCCTTCTTACCCTGCAGAGCTCCAGGGGAGGGCGTCTGGGGCAATGTTACACTCTCTCTCCATTAAGCACGATTATGTTTGTGGTTTAAGGGCTCCTGTGTGACAAGTGGCTCGGTCTCAGCCTCTCGCTTCCAGGGCCCGTGCCGGCCACGGCCGCCTTCTTGGCCACCATGTCACCAGTGCCCGGCCCAGGGGCTGGCACTTGGTCGGCGTTTGGGGAGATAATAGAGATTTAGTGTCTGACACACCTCTGACATATAAAGATGTCACGTCTGTGAACAGCACCGTGAGGCCGCTGTTGAGAGAAACTTGTGGGGAGGAGGGTGCTGCGGCCCCCGCAGAAGCCCAGGACCCACCCGCCCCGGGGCTGCGTGGCCCGAGCGCTGCCTTCCTCCCAGGAACCGACGCCCACGCCGGCACCGGACGCGCTTCTCACCTATGCCCAGCAGGTGGCGCCCACCCCCGCCGGCAGGCCAGCGGCTCCCCTGCAGCTTGGGGTGGGTCGTGGCGGAGCCGGGGTGCCCCACCCCGGTGTACTCGGTTTCGGGGTGCATCTGCTCACAGCTCTGGGGGAAGCGCGGACTTTTGCTCCTCTTCGAGGCCCAGCTCCAGGGAGAGCTCCAGGTGGAAGCAGCCTCCTGGGTGCCCAGCCTGGGCGTCTAGGGGAGTGAGTGGCCTGACCGCAGGCGGAGGTTGCGGAGGCCAGAAAGGAGGGCCCTGTTTCGGGGAACGGAGGGGAGCTCGGGGCACACACTTCATTTCTTGGAAACGAATTGATGCGTAAATGTATAGAATCATGTTTTTGAATAGACAATGGATGGATGTTGAAGGAAGGCGGGGTGGGGAGCCAGAGGGGAAGAAACCCCAGGGGTACAAAATGGCACAAATAAAACCAGCTCCCGTGGCGCCCCTCCTTCCTGCCCCAGCTCCCTCCCTGAGGCGCCTGGTGGTCCTGGCTTCTTGAACATTCCTTTGGAGGCATCTGCACAGATCTGTGTGGGGTGTGTGCATGCGTGCGTGTGTGTGTGTGTAGGGGAGGCACAGAGCCACAGCTGCATGGGAGGAAATAGTCTTACCTTGAAACACCCCTCAGCCAGAATGATCTGGGCCCAATTAGAGGAAACACTTCTTGGCAGTTTGTGGGAGGGGGCGGAGGGGGGAGCTCAGACCCAGAGTGGGTGGCCCAGGGTGTGACTCCCAATGCTGGCCCCCTCCCAGGGGGATGGTGCTTTGTGGTTTGCAAAGCCCCCTAAAATATTACCCTCAGTATTGGGTTTGGGGCTCCCAACAGCTCAGGTTAGAGATTATGGCTGCCCCATGGTACGGCGGGAGACCAGGGCCGGATGGGTCAAGGGACAGCTCCATGCCACGCAGCTGGGACGGTGACGCTGGAATGCAAAGCTGGGTTTCCTAACTGCCTCTCCCCACCCAGCTTTTCCAGCTTCCAGATGATTATGAAAAGAACAGAGGACTTGGGGTTCCGACCTGTGTGACAGTCAGTGGCCCAGTGACGGGTGAGCAGGTGGGCACCAAGCAGCCATCCACGCCCAGGCCCTTCTGATGCCGGGGTTCCCGAAGCCATTTAGAGACCAGTCTTCAAAATGCTTCCCTGCTCTCCCGCCTCCTCCCCCTTCGCCCCTCGTCAGGAAGCTGTAAGAAGAGTGGAGAGCGGATGATAATTGCCCCCGGAGGAACTCACCTGCCATGAAAGGGTGTTAAATAACACACAATTTACATGTCTTCCCTGTAGGAAATTATAGAATCAGAGCTTTCAAATTAGCAATAGATTTTTCTAATTGAATCTATTTCCCGTACGGAAGGTGAAGTGAGAAATGATCAGGTAGTTCGGTCTCCCCTGCAAATGGACCACCAGACAATTGAAGGGGTTAAATGCTTATTAAAAGTGTAGGTAAAATTGATATTGTGTTTCTGGGAAATACATCTGCAGACCGACACTGTACGTGCATTTATGTTCATGTGAGCACTTTGTGACAAGATAAAGGATGTCAGCACCCAAGGAGGAACAGGGTGTGGGTGAGGGATGGATCAGGGAGGGAAAAGGGGACTGGGGGGTGAACCCTGGGCTCCTCAGTATTGGGTTTGGGGCTCCAAACATGTCAGAGTGTGTCGTCACAGCCAGCACGGGAGGGAGGCTGCCAGCAAGGTAGAGGTTAGAATCTTGTGTCACCTCATCATAGAAGGAATTTCTCCAGCCAGTTCTTAGCACATGGCCAGGCTCTGGGATTTGGACCTTGCTCTGATGTGTCCCAGTTGTGCTGAACTTTCTGTGCCTGTTTTTTCATCTCTAAATAAGATGGTTATGGTGAGTGTGAGGTATAAATAAGATAATGCATGTGAAGCACCTAAGATGGTACATGGCATAAAGCAGGTATTCAGTGATGTAAGCATATCTTTCGGCTCCTGCTTATGATGGTTATGTTTGCCTGGTGTATTAGCTGTTGGTCGCTGCATAACGAATTGCCACAATACTTAGCGGCTCAAAACAACACACATTTATTATCTCACGGTTTCTGTGGGTCTGAAGTCCAGGTAACGCTCGGCTGGGTCCTCCAGGCCGCAGGGGCTGTCACAAGGCTGCAAGCAAGGTGCTGGTCCAGCCTCTCTGGTCTCATCTGGAGACTCAGCCGGGAACGATTTCCTTCCAAGTGCGCATGGCTGTTGGTGACATTGAGTTCCTTGCGGGCTTTCTGCTGTTCCTTCTTTGGCTCATTGCCATGAGGGGCTGTCCCCCATGGCAGGTCACAACATGTCAGCATGTGTCGTCACAGCCAGCACAGGAGGGAGGCTGCCAGCAAGACAGAGGTTAGAATCTTGTGTCACCTCATAGAAGGAACACCTATCCCCTCTGCTATAGTCCAGGGGTTGGAATTGAATCCCAAGTCCTGCCCACACTCGAGGGAATCACTGGGCCTTCCGAGGAGCGTGCACAGCACTGTCCAGGGCCCTGCTGCAGAGGTGTGGCCAGAGGGCCAGCACCTCCGCTCCTGCGGGCCGTAGCCTGGTGGGGTGACTCAAACCTTCATTCCTAAAGAGTTTGCGCTGTTAATAGTCCTGCCTGAACTGGGTAGTTGTCATTTTCCATGGACATTGATTCTGCTGTAAAGGACGTGGGTCACCTTCAGGGGACTCTGAATCCCATCCCGACCCTACCCTGTCCCCAGATCTCTAAAGCTCTCTGCTGTAGGGAGTCACCGCAAACCCCAGGTCCTTCTCTCAGTGCAGGAGAAATCTCACTGGGAAAATAATCCACCCCAATTCAAATACAGGAAATCTTACTGATTTAAGGATTGATGGGAGAATCAGACCTTTCCTAAATTCAGGACTTGCAACACCGATCTTTGAAACATTGGCCTTGGCAGAAAGAAATTGTCAACAAAAGAAACCCACAGTACCAGAGCTCTGCTGGGCAACGTGTGACAGGGATGGAACACCATCTGGAAGAGGAGATCTGCAGTGAAATGGCATGGGAAAATATTGATGCCCATGAAGATAAGTTCAGTCAAAGAAAATAAAATAAAAAGAATGAACTAGAGATAGGTTAATCACGCTTGATAACACTAGCTGAGAAACTGAAATAGCGTTAAGGTACATCAGTCCACAAAATCTTGCTCTTGAAAATTCTATAGTGCTGATAAAATGCCAATGAAAGTGTTTGTTACTCATAAACAAGGGGACAGAAGGCTGGGCCAGGCATCCTGGTGTCCCTCATGTCCCATACTCTGCCCTCCAAGACCCCTGTTGCCCCCAGAGCTCAGGGCTCACGGGGAACTGCACAAACTGTCCCCTCTGTCCCATAGCAGTACTGACCCAGGCACTGGCCCTCTTCCTAGAGAGGGACCTGATGGCAGAGAGAGGGGCTCCCCTCCTCGGGGAGCCTCAGGTAGAGGGCTGGAGGTGTGGTGCTCAGGGCTGGACCAATAACCAGGGGCCCGAGGCAGAGGCTCAGTGCAGAGGCAGGGTGGACCAGCCTTGGGCTTGCCCACGAGGATGGAGTTCTCCTAGGCCCACCCGGTCCTGAGCTCATGAGCTCACAGCCGGTGCGCTGGGGCCCCAGGCCAGCCACGGGACACTGGAGGAGGGGGCCTACCTAGCCCTGGGCTCCTGGGTCAGCACTGGAGTGGGCAGCCGAGTCTGGGAGAGGGGAGGGTCAGGAATGAGGAAAATCTAGGAGAGGGTGGGAAGAAGTGAGTATTTTCTGAGCACTTACTGTGTGCTTGGCACCTGACATAAACCTCTGTCATCTACTTAGGCTCACAACAATCCCCTGGGGAGGCACTGCTATTATTTGTCCGGCTTCCCTACAAGGATCCTGGTCCATGGCTGGGACCATGGTCCATGGCCACACATGGGCAGATTTCAAGCCCAGGTCCATCTTTCTACCCCCTGTGTCTCCAAAGTCCTCCTCAGGGGCCTGGCCTCCTATCCCAGCTTCCCTTGGATCCTTCCACGTGGATTAATCACCCTACCTCCCACCCCCAATTACTCCCTCTCTAATGGCACACACCCTTGTCTCTCAGGGGGAAACCCTCTCTCTCAGGAATGGCATCACTCTCTTTGGCCCTTTGGCCCAGACCAAAGTCCCCTGGCTTTTCCTAACCTGGGCCTGGCCATCCCCCACCCCTGCCTTCCTGGGCCCCATCTCAGGAGGCCCAACCCTGTGTGAACAGGGGCTGCACAAAAGGGCCGGGGCCTTTCTCCCGAGGAGAGGGTGGGGGAAGAGGCGGGATCCTGCAATTACAGGTCCCACAACCGGGCACTGTCAAGGCGGCCTCTGCCAGTTAGAGCCACCACGCAGGGAGTCAGTGGGTAGGGGCAGCACAGTGGCCAGGCAGAGCCTGGAGTGTCAGGTTAGGCGGGTGCTGACATCTATTGTTCGTTGGTTTGTCCATCTGTCCGTTCATTCATTCAGTCAGTCAGTCAATATTACCTGAGCACCTACTATGTGCCAGGCACTATACTATAAACAACAAGGGACACAGCAGGGACGAAGCAGATAAGGCCCAGTTCCAATGGAGCAAACTCTGGGGTAGGTGAGACAGATAAATACACACGACAGGTGAACATATGTCACACTTACAAGTAGAATTAAGTGCCATGATGGAAAGAAAACAGCATGAAATCACAAAAAATGGCAGGGAAGGGTTAGTGAGTGGGGGCAGCAATAGTTTCAAGCTGATCAAGGCAGGCTTCTTGGAGGAGGTGGCGTTGGAGCTGACACCTGGAAAGCAACACACAGCCAAGCTACAACCAGAGGAGGAGCATTCCAGGCAGAGAACACAGTGAGTGCAAAGGCCCTGAGTCAGGAGCACGGCTGGTGTTCCTCTGTGTGCAGGGACTGGAAACCTGGCCTACAGGGCAGGAGAGGACTGGGAGAGGGGAAGAAGGGAGGCCGCCAGGAGCTGCCATGTCGCGGAGCTGGTTCTCTGGAGAGCCGTCTGGACGCAGCTACTCCCAGCACGGTGCGCAGGTTGGCAGCTTGGCATGGACCATGGTGGGAGTGTTTACACCATGGAAATGGGCAAATGCCACAGATCGGGGCTTTCCTCCTAGAGAGCCCACTGTCATGGGTTGACCAGCACCCTGCCAGGGTTGGGCATGAAAAGCCCCAGGTATTGTCATGGACAGTTAGGGTTTTATTCCTGCATTTAACCTGGTAACCATGTCTGGCGGTCAGCCATGGGGGTCCTGCCCAATGCACAGAAAGGGAGACTGAGCCTCTTAACAATGACCCTCTGTCTTCCCCAACAGTTGGGGTAAATGTGTGCACATGTGTGTGTGTGAGAGAGAGAGAGAATGCATCAGCCTGTGAACAAGCATCTTTCCCCAGTTGCTCACAAGTTCAAGGAACCCCTCTTCCTCAAGGAAGTGTTAATGAGAATGACATTAGTTAAGCTCCTACTGTGTGCAGATACCTCCTAGACATCTTCTTACACATTTCAAGGAGGTTTGGAAAGGTTAAATGACATGATCAAGGTCACCTAGCTCTTAAATGATGGAGTCAGCCCTTGAATCCATGTCTGCTTGACCCCTCACCAGGGCTCTTCCCACCTGGCTGGGCCTCAGCGCCCCATGCCCTCCCTCCTTTGTGACCCTACACATACTTGCCCCATGCCTATAGTGCTCTGCAAGGTATTGGCAAGGAGGGCTCAGGGGAGCCGGGCCAAGCACAGCCCATTTCTGTGCGCACCCACTGTGTATCTGCCCGTTCAGTCCTGAGCTCGGGGATTTCTCTCTACGGTCCTGGGACATGTATGTCATCAGCCCCACTCTACAGGTGGGGAAACGGAGGCTTGGGGCAGTTCTGCCGGGACCCTGGGCCTCCCCTAGGGGCTGTGGCTCTCACAGGGCTGGGTCCCTCGGCTCGGCTCAGCCGGCAGGGGCCTGGGCTGCTCCTACACGGGCCTTCTCCTCGCCTCCTGCCGGGTCTTGGGTTCAAGACATTCAAGGGGACATGAGATGGGCCTGAGGGGAATTCTGGGCAGGAGACCCCTGGCAGAGGGCTCCCCACCCCGTCTGTTCTTCACCAGTCTGGAAGGCAGGCGCTGGAGGGTCGGGGGCTCCACTGGATCCGCAGCCTTGGGAAGCTCAGGGGCCTCCCTGAAGATGAGGAAACAGCCGGGCCAGGGCAGGAGGACCAGGGGGAGGGATGGCTGTCTGGGACCCTCCTGAGATGTGGCCCCAGGGCTGCTGGCCGCCTGGGACCCACGGACACTGCGATCAGCCCTTGGGGAGCCCCTGGGGAGCTGCCTCTCTACAAAGCTCCGTACACACGTCTCCCCTCCCCTGCGCAGCTACTTTCACCTGCTGAGTGGGTCACATCCAGGCTCTGCACACAGAGCCTCCTGGCTTTGTGACCTCCGTCTCCTCTACTCCTCTCTGGGTGTGTGAGTGTGACAATGGCCATCTAGCAGGGGGCCTAGGAAGATAGAAGTAACGACTATAAAGCACCATCATCCCCTCCTTAGACCCACAGTCCCCAGCGCGGATGATGGCAGCGAGGGTACTGACAGTGACAACTGAATGGGCACGCCATGCCAGGTGCTTCCTAAACACCCCATCTGCTCTGCCTTGTTTAGCTCTTGCAGTGGCCCTGTGAGGTGGAGGGTGTGATGGCCCTGTGAGGTGGAGGGTGTGAGGCCCAGAGAATGCAGTGACGTGCACGCGCTGCCCCGCTGCTGAGGGGCAGGGCTGGGGGCTGGGTCCCCTGCTGGTGGCTCCTGGCCTCTCCTCAGTTTGTTTCTCTCCCTGGGCAGGAGCCTGATGCCTTCACCTCCCCTTGCCAAGCTGCTCACCTGGCAGCTGGGGCACAGGACATGGCCAGAGGGCTGCCTCGTGAATGAATGAGGGCCTGGAACTGGGGGGCAGAGTGCTGACTGTACTAGAGGGCTGACGCTGCGGCAGGCTGAGCAGGGCGGGGAGCAGGGAGCCGGGGGCCTGCATCTCTGCTGACCTGCTCACCAGGCCAGCCTGCTCAGCCCTGAGGAGGCCTCCGCACCGAGAGACAGCACACATGGGCTGCTCCCCTAGCAATGTGGGGGTAAAGTGCATCCCTCTGCCCACCCCAACACACACGACACTTGGGGAGACAAATGGAGCTAATCCAGCTCTGGACAGTGGGAACCCCTGGCCACCCAGTGGGCACGTAGCGGGGCACCTGGGCATCTGCACCTCCCTGATGCCGAATGGGCAGGGCAGTCCCCTAAAAGCCTCTGTTTGCAATGTAAACACCCAGCTTCCTTCGTGGGGCTGCCCAGCCCCGCCCACCCTCCCTCAAGGTCAGGCGAGAGTGGGTGGGGGATGCAGCACACGGCTTCTCAGGCCTCCTGGGCCCATCAGTGGCTGGTTGTTTTCAACACAAGCTTAGAGGGGCCTTCCTTGTGGTACCAATGGTGGGTGTCAAAGAGAGCTCAGCTGGGATCATGTGACTGGCTCATTTTAAAACATGTCAGCCCAGGGGGTGCAGAGACAGGCCTCGAAGGATGCACGTTGGGCAGGCACACTGAGCAGGGCCACAGCCAAGGAGTGGGGAGCACAGTGCTGGTCTGTATTATAGGAAAAAATGGGGCCCGGGCCCCCCAGGATTGCCGGGCTTACTGTTGCATCGTGCGAGTTCCCATCGGCTCTCCCCTGTCAGGTACGCGATGGCACACTGTGCTGGGTCCGTTCGTCTTTATCTCCCTTGCTGGTCCCTGTTGGTCAACACCCAACATCAACTGGCTCCTCTGTCTCTGTGCCAGGCAACTGTTCAAGGGGTAACTGTAATCCTTGCTGTAGCCCTGAGGGATGGCATAGAAACCCATTCTATAGATGAGGAGACTAGGGCTCTGGCATGGGGTCCAGACTTGCCCAAGGTCATTCAGGTAGCAAGTGGCAGAGCTGGGATTTGAACCTGGCCCCATCAAGCTCCAAAGTCAATGCTGGGTCCATCCTGCCCCTGGAATTGCCCCTGGGCTGAGAGCCCATCTGCCCTCATACCTCCTTCCTGAAACTGCTAGTGTATGAGATGGGTGTTCCTGGGGTCCACACACTGGCAACTGACCAGGGTGGCGTCCACCCAGGACGCCCCAGTGGCTCTCACCTGAGGCCTCCCCAGCCAGAGCACTGGAGGGTGGGGCTCTCCCCCACCCCACCATTAGGGTCTGGAGAGGGCGTCATGGGCAAGCAGGGGACCAGATCGGGCTCCAGAACAGAGGGACTGTGGCCTGCTGATGGGAAGCCTAACCAGAGCTCCCCTCCTCCCCTTGGCCATGACCTCCACTCACAGCACCTCTTGGAGCATGGATGGGGTCAGCAGGGGAGAGGACTGGGCTGCACACTGGGGCCCTAGGCCTGGTCCCAGCTCTGCCTCCACGTGCGTACGCCCTCAGATGGCTGCTGCCACAGGTTTTCCCATTTGTAAAACAGGGAGAAGCTGGTGTTGCTAGGACGCCCTGGGAAAAGAATGCAGCTATTTCCCAGCACATTTCAGACACTGACTCCTACCAGCCAGAGACATCTCTGTCCCCGTCCGTGGACTGGGGTCATTGTTCTCAGCACAGTGGAGAATTGCCCCCAAGAATGAAGAATCAGGAGCAGGGGGACCATTGGGGGAGAAGGGACTCCCTTCTCACTTGCAGCACCCCCGCCCTTCTGAGGACCCTGTCTTGAGGGTCTCCTATGACCTTACGGCTGTGAAGTCCAAGTCCTCTGGCCGGGGCCCTCCTGACCACCGCTCAGGGGTCCCGTCCCTCCCCCTGCGCCCTCCCCTGCACTTCTCCCTTGAATGCTGGGTCCCTCAGGGCTCAGCCCCGATCTCCCTTCTCTTTTCAGCCTCTCCCAAGGGATCTTGACCACTCTCCAGACCTCCTTGTCCACATCTGCCCACGCCAGTCACTCCCAAGTCCCCAGCGACTGCCCTCACCTCTCTGCCCTGTGGCCACCACCCTCCTACCTTCTCTCCCGAGTCATCACAGAACCTCATACTCAGGCTGTTCCCACCTGAACTCTTCCTTCGCCCCTGAGCTGGCTTCCCTCCCCAACCCCCTCCTCACCCCGAGAGTAGCGCCCTGCGGCCTGAGCCCTCCCAGCAGCCTCCTCTCCCTCTACCTGCCCCCAGGGCGTCACAGCGCTTGCCCCCCATCCCCGCCCGCATCCACTCCTTCCCGCCTCTTGGCTCACCTCTCAGGACCAGCGTCATTGCTCAAAACGGGGGTCCCATCCCGCCTGTCCTGCCGGGTGCCTGGAAGTCCGCCCGCCTGGGCTCAGGGTTCTCTCCACCAGGCTGTGCCCCACCTGCCCTCCCTCCTCTGCACCCGCAGCGCACCTGGCTCCCTCCCACCGCAGGGCCTTTGGGGTGGTCCCAGGGCTCTGGGGCCCTCCGCCGAGGGACATTTTGTCCTGGAGCCTGTAAACCCTCCACCTGTAAAGTGACCGGCCCCCTGTCCGTGGCGGCCCCAACCTCAGCCTCGCCCCTCTCTGGACGGGGCGGGGCCCCCATGACCCCGCCTCTACCGTGGCTGATTGGCCCAGGCTGGACACCTGACCCAGCAACCCCGTGGGATTTTCTCCTGCGAATCTGACGCCGGATCAGGAGCCGCCGTGGTGGGCAGTGGGTGCTGCCGGCGCCAGGACTGCAGAGCCGCGGAGCTCCTTCCCTTCACGTGCGTGTTTCTCACGCACCTGCCTTCAGCTCACTGCGCTCTCAGAAAACAACCTCACGCTCCTCGGGCGAGGTTCCTGTTGCAGACGCCCTCCCGGGTCTTCCGGTCCCAGCACCCCCGGCCTCTCTCCAGGGCGCCCGAAGCTGCAGGCAGCGCCCCAGACAGGGCGGGTGGCCGCCTCGCCTGTCTGCAGGGACCTGCCTCCCGTCCCGGCCTTCTCCCTCGGAGAGGCGGCAGGAGACCGGGAAGGGCTGGGCTCCCTCCTGCCTCCACCTCTCACCTGCCACCGGCCCGGCCCGGCAGGCCCAGAGAAGCAGGGGGGCCTCTGCAGAGGGGATCCTGGGGCCAGGATGGGCCCTCTTGTCTTCAGCTCACTGCCAAAGGCACGGGGCAGAGTGAACTGCCGCCCCTGGCTTCTGTGTGGGGTCGGGGGCCCCCCAACCAGCCCTCAGCTGCCTCTGGGGGCCCGGAGTCGGGATGGGGACAGAGGTCGCGCCCCCAGGAGCCAGGCACAGCTGTCCTGAGGGGCCGGCCACATGTCCGTGCGTGGAGAGCAGAACTGCTAAAGCGGACCGACAGCAGCCCCGTCAGCGCCCCACCTCCCCACCTGCGCTTCCTCAGCCATCGAGTGTCCCGGGCTGGCCACTGCGTAGGCGTCTGGGGGGCGCCTGGGCCCTGAGAGGGAGCTGCGCCCTGGGTGAAGGGCATGTCCCTCTTTTGAGGAAATGCCCGTCCTCGCGGAGCTCTGAGGGGCCGGTGGGGGCTGACTGGATGGAGGGCATTCCAGCAGAGGGAGCTGCCTTCCGCTGGTATCTGATTGTCGCACTGATGGGTTGATTTAACTAATTTAGACAATTTCAAAAGCGCCCTGGCTGATGTCCCTCCTCAGTGTCCTAATTTGTAATGGGGAGGACTGGATCCCCCAGTACTGACCCTTCCCCACGTCCACAGCCATGGGCCTGGGGCTGGGTGCCCGGCCTGCTGGCCTGCTGGCCTGGTGTCTGAGAACGTGTTGCAGCGAGCAGCCAGGGGCGTGCTTGCACCAAAGAAGCTGCTGGCGCCGCCTCTGGCTGCCTCCCGGTGACGGAAGGAGCTGACAGCTCGCCAGTGGCTCCTGGGGACTCAGCAGCCCGGGCGGGCTGCCTGGTCGTGGGTATGGTGGGAAGGAGCTCCCGGGGAGGAACAAAGCGCTGGGGGTGCTGGGCCCGAGGGACGCGTGGGGGGAGGGGCAGGGGTCTGGGGCCGATTTGGAGCCGGTGGCCCACAGGGCGGTCATGGCATGGGGGGATGTGTGGGTGCAGGATGTGGAGCCCACGTCATGGCTGTGTGAGACCAGGCAGGTGACTCAGGCTCTCTGAGCCTCAGTTCATGGCCATTACTGGTGCTTACAAAATGATGTGGCACACAGTAGGTGTTTAATAGGTACTTTTAGAATCACTGAATAAATAAGGTTGCTGAAGGGATGGGATTGGCTAATGCATTTTAGCACAGTGCCTGCGCAGAGTCGTCCTAAATAAGTGATAGCTCTGGTATTGCTGCAGTGCTTTTTGATTGCAGGTGCAGAGGACTGAGGCGGCATGGAGTCCAGAGCTGAAGAGGAGGAAGTGGGCTGGTGTGACTGGAGAACAGGGTGGGGGACACGGGATGGGACTGGAGGCGGCCCCAGGGCCTGGACGCACAGACTTGAAGGCGATGGACAGGAGGCTCGACTCTGTCCTGGCTGAAGGGAGAGAGTCTCACATGGTTGGGGACTAGCAGGACCATCTGGGCACCAGGAGGCTGCTGGTGACCCCCCGACCTGAGGAGAGGACCGCGGAGGCAGGGAGGCACAAGCAGCATGTGCGACCTTTTTAAAGGGAACTTGCTTGAGAAGAAGAGATGGGCGGTAGCTGGAGGGTGATGTGGGAGGGACAGAGCTCTTATTCCTTAGGTCGGGAGACATGAGCAGGTGTAAATGCTGGTGAAGAGGACCGGGTCCACTGGCCCGCTGAAGGTGCTGAGGAGTCCTGACTAGCGGACTCCCTGGGGGAGGCAGGAGCTGGAGGGGCAGCCTATGAGAGGGGCCTCAGAAGGGCTGCGTCAGGTTTAGGGCAGTGGGAGTGTCATTGGCTCAGTGGGGTACAAAAGTGGTCATCATCAAGGGGAGAAGGTGGGGGCTCCAGGAAGCCACTGGGAGGGGCATAGGTCTCTGGGGAAAGAGAGCATTGCATAGGGTTGGGCATCTTTGCAGGACCATGAGTCAGCCCCAGCCCCTGACCCTGCGGGGAGGTGACTGCCTCTGCAATACGAGGCAGAGCAGGCTGCCTGCAGGTGGATCACTGGGACCAGCAGGTCCTTTGGGAGACGCAGGTAGGCAATGTTTCTAGGGTCAGCCCTTCACTACCTGCCAGGAGCCCTGTGCAAGGATTCTGAGGCTGCATCTTGGGTAACAGGACAGAGCACTGCAATCGACTAGTGATGTCTGCTCTGGGTACACAACGAAAGGAGTAAGCTTGAGCTGCTTTTGTGCTGCCCCTCTGGCCCAGGCAGCAGCAGAGAGTCAGAGGCCAGGGATGGAATGACATCGGAACTGGGTGTCATTCCAGCCCTACCAGGAACTCAAGCTGTGACCTCAGGCAAGTCCATTCTCTCAGCCCCAGCTTGTCATCTGTAAACTGGAAGTAATAATGCCACCTCTGGGTGGCTATGAGGATTAAAGGCGTAACGTGTACTCAGACACAGCAGCTTATGTCATCTCTGCAGGAGGGAAGCGGGGGAGTGCAGGGGAGCAAGGGAATGGGAGTCAGGAGGGAGGCTGAATGCGTGGTGTTCCGTTAGGGTGGCGGCCTGGGGACCACACATGCACGTGTTTTTCTCTTCTCCTGGGCTGCCTGCAGAGCCTCATTAGGAAGGGAGGCACATGGAGGCTTGGGGTCAGGAGGATCCAGGCAGTTGCAATGCATCTTTTGGCCAAGCCACTCAGTGGCTCTGAGCTTACTTTCCTCATTTGTAAAATGGGTGATTATCCTGATGAATTAGAGCAGTGAGGCTTACCAGAAGCCCCTGTGGCCTCTGGCATCAACAATCCTAGATAGAGAAAGGACAAAAGTCTGTTTTCAGCCTCTTTCCCCCAACCCCTGACCCTCCTCTTCTGGAACCATTTCTCCTTCTCTCTAATCTGGAGACAGAGTATTCCCTCTCCTAAACTTCTTTCTCCATCTGGATTCAGTTTCCCATTTGTACAGTCGGGGAATAGGTTGTATTTGGAATAGAAGGGCACTGAGATCTCTCCCAATGATTCTGACTCAAATCTGCTGTTGGGAGAGGGCTGGAAACACTCAGACTAGGGTGTGAATGACTGCTGCCACATCAGCACAGCACTGCTTAGCTGTGCACCTAAGAGCGACATTTGGTCTCAGCGCTGCTGTGGATGCCACACGCTGAGGGGAGAGAGGACTGCGGCTCCGCTGGAGAGGAGGACTGGGCTGGGCAGGGGTGTGGCCAGGGGACTAAGGTGCAGTTGCAGGACTAGGCTGTGAGCAGTTCAGCAGATGGCCCAGGGCTCCTCAGGGCCTGCCTGGAGGCAGCCAAGGGTCCTCTGTAGCCCGGGAGGTGGGGTGGGGAGTAAGGGAGGAAGAAGCTGCAAGCTCAGCAGAAGGAAGAACCTTCTGACAGGTAAGACCCTAAAGATGGAGCAGCCCCTGGGAAAGTGGGGAGTGGTGGGCAGGGGAGACATGCCAGTGTAGGCAGGAGGGCAGGAATGCAGCAAGGGGCTTCCTTTCTGAAGGAGAGGGGCTGGGGGGCCATGTGCATGGCATGTGGAGGCTGGCATGGCCTCTCTGGCTCTATTATACTCCTGCATTGCAATGCCTCCCTGGGATTTTTGTCTTTCACCAGGGATAACAGCTCCTCAGTGGGGGAATTTCAGGCATCAACAAAAGTGGGGGTGCTTTCTGGGGTTCCTCTGTCTAGGACATCTGGTGCATTAAGTGTCTGCTGAATGCCTCCTGGTGGTAGGAATGGAGCTGGGGTCCAGAAGTGAATAATACGGGGACCCCAGTGGTCAGGAGTGGCTGAGGCAGGGGTCTGCTGGGTCCCCTAGGATCGGCACTGCTCTGTACTTGCAGAGAGTCACAGCCAGCTCGGGGCAGTTCACAGTCCTTATCCCGCATGATCAACACAGGCCCCCAATCCACCCGCATCCTCCACAAGCAGGGTGCAGACTTAGGAGCAGTGGGGAGCCGCCGAGGGTCCTGTGCAGGGGAGGCACCCTGACTGCCATATGGGCAGCAGGGAGCCCAGGGATGGCTGTGCAGATGGTAGGGGTTGGACTTGGGAAGCAGGTGGACAGGACGTGGGGTGCTGCCTGGTGCAGGGGTCAGGGACAGAAGACAGGCCCAGGGCCGCCCCGGTGTCAGGTCTCGCTGCCTTTGAAGGAGACACCGTTCTGAGCTGGTGCCTGTGCCATCACCTCCCAGCTCTCTACTCCCTGGGGCACTCGTTCCAGGGTCTGGCCCGCCCTGGCGGTCCTGCTCGCTGCTCGGCCCTGCCGGGATACCTGTGCCATGACCCAGGTCTTTGTGCGAGCGAGTTGTCCCACAGGCCTCTCAGCAGAGGTCTGGGTCTGGGCTTCCACAGCTTGAGCCAGGACCTCATGCCCCTCCTGGGCCCCGCAGCCCCCGTTTTGTTCCCTCCTCCATGTCTGGGTCCAGCACCACCACGGACCAGGCTCCAGGTTTAAGGCCAGACAGCCTGCATCTAACCCAGCGCTCCCACTATGGCTGCAGCATCTGGGACCTCTGTGGAGTCCCTCTGGGGACGGGCCACCCACCTCCTGGTGTGCACAAATTTAAGCTGTTTTTAGACAGAGTTATCGGGGTGGGGCTGCTCCTAGATGGCTGTCCCAGAGAGAAGGGCACACTGGGGACCCATCATATGCCAGAGCTGCCCTGGGAGAGGTCTGCTGAGCTCCAGCTATAAAGCCAAATGTTCCCAACAACAGAGGGCTGGTTGACAATCGGCTTCACCCAATCTTTACCAGGACCCCACAAGGCAGGTGGTACTTTCCCCTATTTTCTGGATGGGGGTAGAGCTCAGGGATGCTGAGGAAATTGTAAGCTCAGCTGGAGGGGGACATGGCAGCCTGTGGACCCCACTGCATCCCGGTTCCTGCCACTCTTGCCCGCCACTCCATGCTGAGCTGGTGTGGGGGTCATGAGGATTGAAGGAGAAAGTGCTGGGACCAGCTGCCATTGTTACTGTCTTCTCTGCCCTCTCTCTGTTCCCACTCCCCACCATCCACTGCCCAGGGGATCTGACCAGGCCCACTGACCGGCTCTTCCCTGGGACTCTGCTCTGGGCCCCTCTCTGAACCCCAGGCTTCCACGCCTTCCTTTGTGGGAGCCCTCCACCCCAGAACGCCCTCCTCCCTCCCGTTTCTCACCATGCAATCTCCAAGTACCTTCTAAGCACCTGCCCTCCAGAGAGATGGGAGGTCCCCTGTGCTCAGCAGTGGATGGTCATTGTCAGGCCCCATACCCTCTGGACCCCTCGATCAAGGCAGGGCCAGGCCCCAACCCCTCAGCATCTCTGGCTTTGCCTGGCCCAGAGGAGGTGGCTAGGGTATTTACGAAGTTTATTGAATATGAACCACCTGGCCTGTCCCATGTTCCACCATATTTTTGAAAAGGAGACGAGGCTCTGAGAGTTGAGTGGGAGGCCCAAGGACTCGCAGGGAGTGCTGCAGTGCAGGGGTGCAGGCTCTGGGGTAGCTCCGACTTCATGTGCTCCTACTTCCCAGATACCAAAAGAGGTGGCAGCCAGGGAAGAGAAAAATAATATAAAGAAAAGTGATACATCAGCTTGGTCCTGAGCTTGCTCAAAGATGGAAAAACATGGCATGGAAACACCCCAGGAGCTCCCTCCTCCTGCCTCTTGCTGAGGTTCTAGCCAACTGTTGTCCAAATGAGTCTCCCTTCCTGTTCCAGGATCGTCCATTTCACAGGGGGCAGGTCAGAGAAAGCTGTGGGCGGGGCGGGGCCCGGCCAGGACCCTGGACAGCTCAGAAGAGTCGGCTGCCCCTGGCAGTGCTGAGATGGCACCTGAGATGTGCTGGGAACCTTCAGTAGAGTGGGAAGGAGCTGGCCTGGCACTTGAGGGCAGGAGCAGGGTGGATGGAAGGGGAGAGCAGGTGTCCAGGAGTCTGAAGATGGGCCTGGAGTCCAGCTTTACCACGTGCTAGCTGGGGAGATCGCCAAACCTCCTGGAGCGTCAGCGTCCTCATCTGTAACGTGGGGTTTGTGGTCTCCTTTCCCAGGGCAGTTTGCCCCAGCTGAGGGTCCTAGCCGGGCTGCTGTGAGAAATAAATCAGCTACAAGAAACCTGGAAGAGCTCTTTAAAAAATGATAAAGCGCTCACAGGCAGCTCGTGGGGGCCAGGCCATGGGTCCTGGCAGCCCAGGCCATCCACCAGGGGAGGCTCAGGGGTGGTGGGAGTGGTGCCAGGAGCACATACCCCTACCCCCCGGCTCTCTCCTAACCCCGGCCCCAGAGAGCTGTGAGCTACAGCATCCTCCAGGCTCTGGCAGCCTGCGAGGGATGGCTGGTCCCCCTGGGTGTGGCCTCTGCCCAGCTCCTGGAGACTGCAAGCCTGGCGCAGAGTCGCCTGGGGCAGGGGACACCATTCCTCAGCATATCTTAGACCAGTTTTTGAGTGACAAATGCCTCGCAGGCCTCCCCGCTCTGTCTCCCCTGCCTCTGTCCTGGCATGTTGTCGGAGCCCAGTGAATATCCGCTGAGTAATTACTACGTCCTGCATGCTGGCTATGACCCAGGCGCTGTGGTGGCCTCAGAGGGCCTGCAAACCTAAGGTAATTCTGCCGATGAGGCATTAGCAGTCCTCCACGACCCAGGTCTTGCCTGTGTCTCCCTTTATTCCAGTCCCTGCCCTGCATACACCCCACACTCTGCTTACTACTCCCCAAATGCCTCCCACTCTCCATCCATCACAATATTCTGATGATCACAGCAAAGCTGGAGGGTGGAAAAGGTCCAGTAAATGAAGTAAAAAATCACCCATAACCTTATCCCTAAGGCTGACATTTTGCTGTATATACTTCCTGCCTTTTTTCCCTCCCTCTTTCTCTTTTCCTTTTTTCAAGACAGAGAATTAGCTGTAGTCTTGTATAAGCTCCTTTGCTAGTTCCTGGGGCGTGTGCTGACCAAGACATCATTTTCCTGCCACATCATATTTCAGCAACGTGATTTAACTATTTAAAAGTTTCTGGACGTGCTGTAATCTTTTAAGCTGATGTCTTCTGGCTGGACATTTAGTTTGTTTCCCATTGAGCTATTATAAAGACCCTCCAATTACTTCCTCAGGACACCTTAGGAGATGAATTTCCTGACTAGGGGATATCATACCATGCTTTTTTGAGACTCTGAGCCTTCGCATAGGCTGATCCCCCTTCTAGGCTGTCCTTTTCCTTTGTCCTCAGAGTGAATTCTTATTCCTCTGAGGTACACGCATCCCCTTCTTCCCCTGGGCAGCTGCTGCCCTTCCCCCTGGTGTCACGAGTGCCTGTCGACCTCCTGCCCTTCCCCCTTCACCCCCCAGCTTCCAGCACATAGTAGGCTCCTGGGAAATGCTTCCCAGCCAAATGAGCCAACCCCTGGCTGGGTTAGTAGTGGGCTCGTGTGGTGTTTCTGTTAGTCTCCATGAACAAGTGCTGCTGTGTTATTACATTTTTCCAAAAGCAGAATGTCTGCTGTGTTTGCCAGATTGGTTGCTCATTTAGGAGTGGGTTTACCCCGCCCATCCTACACTCCTCATTTCCTGCCTTCCAGGGCCCAGTCACTGGGCACCTACTGAGCTCCAGGGCTGGGCGAGGGGGCATGACCTCCAGGAAGCAGCCTGGACCAGGGTAGGGGCCTAGGACTGGGTGGTGCGAGTAATGGCAGGTCCCTTTGGTAGGAGCTCATGCTTTGCTTCAAAGGAAGAGATGAGTGACAGGCATACAGTAGGTGCTCAATGAATGCATGTCCTCAGAAGGTAAGAGATGTGTCTGGGAGCTGAGAGGAGGGCTGCTGGGATCAGGGGTGGTAAGGAAGCTGGCCTAAGATGACAAGTGTCACAGGGACTTCTCTGCTCTCACACCAGGGACCAGGACCACAAGCTCTACTATCCCAAACCGGTGTCCTCCAGGGGCTCCTGAGCCACCGCCAGGCTATGGCTCTGCCCTGGGCAGGGGGCAGGTGGACCCTGTTGGCTATTGAGACACAAGCCAGCTCCCAGGCAGGCATGATGGTTTCCGTCATCGGCTCTCTTGGAAACGTGCTTGGGCAGCCTCAGCTCTGAGGGGCAATGTGCTCCCTGCTGAGCCCAGGTGCTTCTCTGTGCTCCACAGAGCTGGGCAGCTCGGCTGGGGGCGCTGCAGAGCTCTGCACGCCCAGGGCAGTTTGGGTCAGTGCATCTCATCCTTCGTTTGCCCATTGACTCACTCAGTCAGTAGACATTGGCCTCGTCCTGGTGCCGGAACACAGGACCCCACAGAACCCTGCTCCCATGTGCAAGTCTTCAGGGGCTCCTGTGGTACCCTGAGCCCCATGTGACCCGCCTCGTGGTGTGCTCCAGTGTCTCGGGGTCCACTCAGTCCTGCCTTCCCTACACTGCCCCTCCTGGGCATCTGCAGCTCCTTCTGTCAGGAATGACCGGCAGGCTCACCCCCAGGTTCACATTCTGTCCTTACCCTCAGGACCAGCCCTCAAGCCCTCTTCCAGGAAGGAAGCCCTGCTCCATCCCCTGGGGTCGGCATCTCTCTTCCCTCCTCACACTCAGTCCAGGCTGGTCCCTGGACATGGCCGGAAGCTAGAGGCTGCATCTGGGTGCCCTCTGCCTTCCTAGCTACCCAGCAAGGGTCTGGCACATGCCACGATGACCCACATGCCACCTGAGTGGATGATGGATTTGGGCCACTGACCAAACCTTGTCTTGGCAGTAGTCCTGTGTGTCTCCCTGGGGTTTCTATCTTAAATTCCCGGTGACCGCTCCCTTACTCCTCCCTTCCTGTCTTGTGAAGAGCCTGCCTTGGGACTCTGACCCCCACAGGGCAGGCAAACTCCAGCCGGGTGTCTGCAAAGGTCAGTGGGCCCCAGTGGGGCAGTGAGTAATCCTGTGGGGACCTCCCTGGTTGGTGAAGGCACTGGCCATCCCACTGCCCAGGGCTGCTCCTTGGGGGTCACGTGGCAGCTCCCTGCTCCTGAGGAGAAGCACAGGGCCTGCCAATGCTATGCCCACCACCCAGGCTTCACCCATCCTTGCCATTTGCCTGGCTGAGGTGGTGTCTCCAGCCTGGCCTCTTCACTGCCCCAGAATCGCCCCAGCAGGAGTGAAAGTGAGGTCTAAAGATGAGGAGGAGGGGGTGCCCAGCTGAGGCCCCCTTGGCCAGCCCCTGCCTCCTGTCTGGCCTCAGGTCCCCAGCCCAGGCCTCTACCCTTTTCCTCTGTAGCCCCTCCTCCTCTGTCAGGGCTACCCGAACAAACTCTAAAAAGATAAACTGGACCAAGTCATGTCCCTGACCAAAACTGTCCATAGCTCCCCACTGTCCCTGATAAAAAGTCTACCCCCATAGGCAGGCATCCAAGGCCCTTCTTGATCTGGTTCCTGTCCCTCCCTCTTCCACTTCATCCCCACCCCCACCCCATTTCCTCTTTCTCTAGCCCCACTGCAGCTGCCACGCCAAGACCTTTGCATGCTCTGTTCCCTCTGCCTGGAATGCCTTTCCATACCTCCTTTCCCTGGCAAGCATTTATTCAGCTGGAGTGTGTCTACCTCCAGGAATCACACCAAGTGGCTGTCCCCTCTTCCCTTCTGTGTCCTTGACTGCCTCCCTAACAGACTAGGCTCTCCCCAAGGCCAAGCTAGGCCTGAGACACCCACATGTCCTCATCCCTGTCTCCCAAGACTCCAGCTGAAACAAGAATGATGAACCTGGAGGTGGGGACCTGATGGGGGAAGGAACCTATAAACCTTTGTTGAGGCCCCTTAGGTGGGCCTCTGAGAGCGGCACACCCTTCTCACCTCCCACGCAGTTTGGGAGGGCCATGCATGACCTGTACCCTGACTACAGACCCTGTGGACCCTGCTGTCCAAGGGCATCAGGGCTGGAGGGCATAAGGGGCCTCTCAGACTCTAGGGGGTGGGAGGCTGGGGGTGTTGCTCTCCCCTTTTCCGGTAAGGCAGGGCCTTTTTCAAACTAGGGGCCAGGCTCTGTACTGTCCTGACCTGCTGCTTACCTGTCCCGCTCCGGGTGAGGCCTCTGCTGGCCACCTACTGTACCCTGCGATTGGGGACAGGGATCCCCAGGGGGTGGGGGGCAGAGATGGTTGGCGCAGCACGGAGACCCTATGCGGCCCAGGCGCTGGGAAAGGGGGCGGAGGAGCTGTCCTCAGAGCCCAGCAGGACGGGTCTGGGGCAGGGGGCCCTTACACGCGGGAAGGGGTACGGCGCCCCGGAAGGAGCCGCGCACGGCCCAGCACTCGGTGCCAGGCGCGGCGGCCGCGGATCGGGAGGTGAGAGCGTCCCCGCCCCTCTGCCGCCCACCCCAGGCGCGGCCGGGCTCGGGGCCGGGGGGCGGGCGGCAGCGGGACGCGGGGCGCGGAGGGGCGGCAGCCGCCCGGTTCCGCAGCGGGGCCGGCTCGTCCTCCCCGCGCCGCGCCCGCTCCTCCGCCCCCGGCTCCTCCGCGGCGGGATGCGGGCGCCGGGCCCGGGCGGGGGGCGGGGGCCGAGGGCCGAGGCCTGGCCGGCGGGCAGGGGGCGCGGGAGCCCAGGACGCGGGCGCGCCCCCACCGGCGCCGGGGCGGGGGGCAGGGGCGGGGAGGCCGGCGGCGGGCGGGGCAGCCGGGGAGGCTCGGGGCCGCGCGGCGGGCGGGGAGCCCCCTGTCCCCCGCCCCCCGAAGGAGGAGTCTGGCTCCCACTTGCTGCCTCGGACGCGCGGCGAGGCGGCCGCCGCCGGAGGAGCCCCCGCCCCCGAGCGCCTCCCTCCCCGGAGCCGGGCCCCTGCCTCCCTCCGAGCGCGCTGCTGCTCGCGGCCGCTGCGGCCGCCGAAGAGGAGCCGGGGGCCAGGTAGGGCTGGGGGCGGCCGGGGCGCGGGCCGGGGCGCGGCGGGCGCGGGCGCGGCCGGGACCCTCTGCAGGCACGGGGTGGAATCCGCGGCGCGGCGCCGGGCGCCCGCAAAGTTACTTTGGCTGCCTTTGCTGGGTGCTGGCGCTGGACAGGGCACCCCCGCTGCCCTGCGGGCTGAGCGGGTGCAGCCGGGAGGGGGGTCGGCCGGGCCGCAGGACTCTGACTGGGGCCAAGGGGTCAGCGAAACTTTTCCCTAGCTCGCCAGCCGCTGCTGGCTGCGGGCGGAGTTGCTGGTGGAAGAAGCAGACTGGTGGGGTGCAGGCGGTGAGGATGGTGTGACAATAGCAGCCCCTGGTCGTTGAGAGCCTACTGTGTGCAGTGGAGGCCCCGCTGGTACTTGGGGGCAAAGGAGCTGGGCGACTAATGCTGGTCTAGTGGCCGCTTTTGCTAGGTATTGCTGGAAACTCCATCCATCCATCCATCCACCCACCCACCCACCCACTCACTCATTCCACACATATTTATTACTGTCTGCTGTGTGCCTGGCACAGGGGTTTCAGTGGCTAATCAGGCAGGTTCCAGTCCTCAAGGCAGTATTTCATGGAATGCTCATACTAAGGAGCAGTTTTGTCTCTTGTGTGTTTATTTGTGCGCAGCCTCCCTTGACCCAGTTGGGGACAGAGGAGGGTCAGTTTGAGAGCTGATGTATCTAGGAGTCTGGGGCAGCCCCAGTTTGGGGTCCTTGACCCATGGCCCACCGCCCCCTTCCATCCACTGGGGCAGGAGGCCCCACCCTGGCACTGGCCCCAGTCGGCCCAGCTGACCTCTCTGGGACGTCTTTCTCTGAGGGTCGGACCTCTTCCAACTCTCCTCCAGGAGCTTGCATGCCTCCCCTCCCCATTTCCAAGGCCCCTATTGAATGGCCCAGAGGAGAGCTTGTTAAGTGACAAACAATTATGAAATTAAACCAGGGAACAAAAGTGGGCTGGCTGGTGAATGGCTGAGCTGGCTTGACAGGACTTGAATGGTGGTGGGAGACTTGTTAGCGGGGATCAGTTATGCTGGGGGGCTTCAGCAGACACTGCCATCATCAATACCCTCACTGGTCTTTCAAAAAAAAAAAAGAATTAAACCAACCTCGTGAATAATTTGTCACATCAGCTAAAATGCTTTGGGGGATGTCGGAGAGGCCACGGGCTGACTGCCACATGGAAGTTGGAAAACAGGCCTTGGTCCACAGGAGCCAACCCACTAGGACACCATTTGGAGAGAGGGTAGAATTAGCTGGGCTGAGGCAGGCTTCTGGGGTGGGGAGACAGCCGCTGGTGATCGGAAGGCATTCTGGAGTCGGGCACAGTGTAGGGGGGACCAAGGTGTGGGAGCCATGCATAGTAACTGCTTCACGATGCTCGGCTCCCTGCAAATTGGCTCTCCCAGTGGCAGCCCCGCAACACTTGTAAAATCTTTTCTCTCAAGATGGGTTTCTGCTAAATGGTTACATCTCCTTGAGTGCTCACTCCATGTAGGTATATTGACTGGCTGATGGCTAGTTAAAAGGTGATAATCCAGTTACAGAGGTTTAACCATGCATCAGAAGTGCTTCAATGTGGGGCTGCCTTCCTATTTATTTTTGGCCCCAGGAATTTCAAAAGACCTGGATTGAAGTAGGTGCTCTCTAACGTCGATGTGGGTAGGCTCGGAGTGTTCCCTGCATGTGGGAGGCCATAGCTCAGATTCTAACTGCCGTGTGTGCACCCAGGATCACGCAAACCCCCCACCCCCAGCTGATGCCCTGTGGGCTGTGTTTAGGGACAGATAGAACAAGTATAAGTTTAGGTGAAAGACCAGGGCTTTGGAGCTTTCTACTCTACTCTGTATCAGGAATGCATAGACTGACATCTCAGATGCTATTCAACAATAGCCTGCTTTTTAAAAATTTCCCAGTCCACCCATGAGACTATTAAATCTTCTGAGGAAAATAATTTGAGTGCATTTGTTTTCCCTTGAACTTGTTACATTCCCTTGCCGGCAGCGATGTCCCCTTGCATTCTCACCTAACACAGGACACCTCTTTCTGCACTTGTCTGAGGAATTAAGGATGGCAGCGGGATTGCACTGAGGGGTAACCCTCAAGAAGGAAAATCAGTATTCTCGGTGTGGGTTCCAGACTAGTGGAAAACAGAGAACCCTCCCCAAAGTGCAATCGTCTTTGAATCTATCAAAATTATTTCATTTTTCCAATTTCAGGTCTGTGAACTGATCATGAGTTCAGAGGAAATGAACCGGCCAGGCAAAGACTTTTAACAAGTAAATATTATGCACAGAGAAACATGCAATTAGTGGAGGTTAGTTAATGCCTTTCAAGTTGCAGTGAGCTGCAGTTAAGGGTGGGATTTCTGCGTTATCCCTGAATTGTCTGTCAAAATCTTTAATGTGACAATGTGACATGTCTCTCCCATTGCCCCTCCCTCACTGGGAACAGAAAAAGGGTCTTTTCAAGCATTCCATCCCCCCTCCATTCTTCTCCCTGAGATCTCTCCTTTCAGCAACTGGTACCTTTGTCTGCTTATACCTCTGGAGCGAGGGACCTTGGGGAAAGGGGCTTCCCAGGTGCAGGAGCCTGGGATGAGTTCTTAGGCTTGTTCTGGGTCCATGGTCGCAGAGAGTGGCCTCTCACGCGAAAGAAGGTTGCTAGTGGGGGCGTCCATGTGTCCAAACCTCTCACCTTCTGGGAGCAGATGCACCGGACACTCATGGGGCAAGGAGATGGGCAGAAGGGAGTGAGGTTCACTCTGAGAGCAATTCCTTGCAGCTGTGGTTTCTGGGGTGCATGTCCCTATGGAACGAGGCCACCAGTCATCCTCTCCCAACTGCCCCTGAAATTATTTGACTTGGGTCTGAAGAAGTGCCCAAAATGTAAAGAGCAAAACAGCCCCAGAGGAAAGAAAAAGAGACCGCTTTTTTGGAGATGGTGTTGGAAGGACGGTTATAAACGTTCCTGGGTTAATTTGATGCAGTGGGGCTCTCCCTGGTGACCTGGCGATTCTGTTGCCAAAACAAATGTTTTACTTAATTCTGACTTTTTTTTTCTTAATGAGACAAGACTTAGTTATGTGTTATCTCCATTTAAAATATCGGTGGCTGATGCGGGCACCCTAAAGCCATGAGACAAATCTTAACAAACGGAGGCTCTGTGTTTGCATTTTGAACTCAGTAACTTGAGATGTTCTTTGGTCTTTTCCTGCCTTTCTGCGAATTACTCTTTGGGGGTTTTCTTGGAACGTAATGTCACAATTTGGTCATACATCATAAATAGAAGCAGCTACAAAAAAAAAAAAGGAGTCTCCCCTTGGGTTGCTTGTGATTCCCGTCGAGTTCAGAGCCAGGGATTGAGTAGGTCCTTTGCTCCACTGTCCCCGTCCACAACTGAGAATTGCTACTGTTGCAAATCTTCACATTTCCATCCCTTCCTTCCCAGAAGGATGGAGGCTCAGCGTTGATGCACATGAAAAGACTTTTGGCATCACCCATGCTAATTTCATCACTTGAAGGAGAAAATGATTCCTGCTTCCAATTTCCAGCACACCCGTGGTTTCCCTTCATTTCATTTTTTTGCATTTTCTGACAGTACTGCAGCCTGCAAGGCTGCAAAATATATTGCACAGGCTACCTGAAAGGTGTGAGTCCTTCCCCTCATCCTGCCTTCTTCCCCCGCCTCAGGAAGCGCGTTTGCTGTTGCAGTGTTCATGGAAAAGGCAAATGCTCCCTCCGCCACCCCAGGCTCCCTACACACCACTGGTGTGTGTGTGTGTGTGTTGGGTGGGGAGAACCAGTTCTGCTTTTGTAAGTTTCCCATTCAGACACATTAGTTAATTGATTATACTTTAAGGCTTAATCCTTAGTTGCAAATTCTTGCATGATCACAAAAAATATACTTAAACTGATCATAAAGATGGCAAAACCCCAATCTCAGACTTAAGTGTAGAATTACCATAGTGCCGATTTGATTATGCTTCAGTGACATCTGTTTAATAGATTTCCATGCGAACTGTAAATCTGCACTCACTTTCTTTGCAAATTGTATTTGAGTGCTGAGCAACCGGGGCCTCCCCCCTTCCTTCCTCCCCACAACCATGTGTGTCCCAAACCCCCACTACTGTTGAGTGTGACTTGATGTGGATGTGGGAAGGGGATGCAGTATGCTGCTTTTACACATTTACCTCGTTTCCTTTTGTGTGTGGGTATGTCTACGTGCATGTTTGAAACGGATCTGAGCAGCTTCCCATTTCAACTCCACAGATATGTGTATCTCCAAATGCTTTATTTCGAAAACTAGGACATAGCACTTTTCAGAAGAAAAATTGTTCCATTCACTATTATTTATGTGATTGCTGATCTGCTAGATGGATATAGAAGGCACCAAGAATTATAATAATTTGTGGAGCAGGGCACTGGTTTACAAACATATTTCTCAGCTCGGGCTTGTGGGTTTGAGTCTTGGGCCTCGTTCGGTGCTACAGGAATGGAAGATATTCAGAATTTGAAGACCGGCCGGGTGAACTGACTGCGCTCAGATCTAAAATTAAAGGAATAAGTGAGCAGCTATTTGTGGCAGACAGGACATGAGCCAGTAAGTAGCACTTTTCATCATTCTGAAATGAAAGTACATAATTGGAAAATGAAGCGGCAGCAACTGCTGGGGGGGTGGGCGGCAAGGAATTAGAAAGTGTAATTTAAAATCATGTAGTCATAATTCAAAATGGGCCCAGCTAAAAGGTTTTTAAGTGGCAAATGCTTTAAAGTCATTCGCGGTTGATCCTTTTTCAAGGGATAGGGTCTAATTTTCATGATATTTGTGGATTCCTTCGTGCCTTAGCTCATCAGTTTGTTCAGTGCGGCTGCTAACACCAGCTGCAGGCCGGTATTTTCTTTCCTCAGAAACCCACAATCATAAAGAAGGAGGTCACACCTAGGGGGTGTCATCTGAGGGACATGATGGGATTGGGTCTGACTTTTTTTTCTCCACTGGGCTCTTTGCTCTTTTTTCCTTTCCTTTTTGTTCCTCTGTTTATTTATTTATTTTTATTCTTTATGATGTTTGCAGCTGTTGGCTAATCAATTGCATATTTTCAGGCACGAGCAAAATGGGAGAAAGAATTTAAAAGTGACTTTTGAGCTCGGGTGGAGGCATGGCTTGTAATAGAATTATTCCCAAGCCCCCACACCTGGTGCTTTTCTGTTAAATATTATTTCTCCTACCTTTTGCTTGGTGGTGGTGGTGGGGGGGGAAACTCCTTAGGAGGTGCGAGTATGGTTTTTCTGTGACATTTCTCCACATTGCAACTAAGTTTTCAACGAAAGCCTCAGTGAACAGTGTCTGCCCCTGAGCTGGCTTTTGCTCCGCTTTGCTCTGGGTGCTCAGGGGAGACAACCACCCAGTTGACCAGTTGGAGGGGCTGTGGCTGCCCCCTACTCGTGGTTAATGCAGAAGAGTGGGAGCAAAGATGTGGCTGGAATTCTAGAGGAAGCTCTCCAGGCATGTGCCAGGACGGGCTCTGCCAGGCTGCTGCTGTGCAGAGGCTGTTGGGGTAGGTGTTTCTCTGGGGCTGCTGCTTAATAGACAGTCATCCTCGTGCAGCCATTGAGTGCCATCTGAGTTTAGACTCAGGCCAACCCAGTATTGTCCTGACCTCCCAGGTGTAGCCACAGACATGCCCATGACAGGACAGGACACATGGGGGCCTCTTGGGGGTGGCTGCCCTCACAGCCTTGGATTGCTGGCATTGATTAGGGCCAGCAATTTGACTTTACCCTTTGGGACGTTTCCAACTATCGAAATGGGGACACATTTGAGAGCCCGAGGGGATGCTGGTCACGGATGGTGCACACCGGTGTGAACCAGGACTGTCCTGGGCCCTCTCTGACTTTGAGGAGTCTGTGTCAGCCTGAAGTAGATGCCTAAGCTTCATGGCAAAGGATCGTTATCTTCGGTTACCTTTGCGGATCAGCACCCCTGGCAGCGCAGATGCTCCAGTTCCCCTCATGTACCTGTTGGACATACCTGCTGGGATGACCCAAGGGTCTCCTTTGCAAAAATCCCCGTGCTGTTCAGAGGCTCCATGTGAGCCAAAGCCCTTCTCAGCAACCCTTTCCAGGCTTCGGCTCATGCCGGCTGGCCTCATGGTTTGGTGGGGGCCTTCTCCGAGCCCTGGAGACCCCCACCCTCCACCTCTTCATAACAGGGTTCTGAGCTGTTTTGTTGATCTTCCTGGTTGCTCCCACTGGGCCCCAAGCCCTTTGAGGGTTGGTTTCACATCTGAAGTCTTTTGGATGCTGGAACAGGATGTGCCCCCGAGCGGGGCCAGTAGGGCTGACTGGTGACCTGCAGTGCCCAGGTGAGGCAGGTGTCCAAGAATTTGCCTAGAAAAACTAGTCAAGGGCAGGTTGTACTGGACATGTGCAATCACAACACGCCGGGACTCACCCAGCAATGGGGTGGCAGGAAGGGCCCAGGAGCCCGGCTTCCAGGCAGAAGGAAGGGGGTCTTCGCTTATTTAAAAGTCTGCTCAATTCTTGGAAGTTGCCTGCAGGGCTTCTGGGCTCCCTTGGGACTTTCTACCCACGGTGGAAGAGACACTTTGTGAGCACCTACTGTGTGCTGGGCCCTTGGCTTGCTGCTTCTGCAGGTTCGACATCCTGTAATCCGGGCGGGAGGTTTTAGCCTCTGCCTGTTTTCAGATGAAGGACGTGAGACCCTGGAGGTCCAAGCTGCCTTTGGATGGGGCTTGTGAGTCTCGAGGGCCTGCACATTTCCTCCCACTCCTGTATTTGTTCCTGTAGTGTTTTATTTGGCCTCTCGTTCAGGTGAAGACTGTGTTGGGAGCTTTGGTGAGAGAAGCCCTGGGGAGTCGTGGCAGGGCCACCTGACCCGCCTGGGGAGGTTGAGGCAGGTGTCCCTGAGGCCTCAAAGCAGGAAAGGTGTGCACAGAGCCTTCCAGGCAGAGGGAACAGCATGTGTGAAGGCTCAGAGGCAGGGGAACCCCGATTGGTGGCTTGGCCTGAATAGTGAAAGGGAGGCTGGGCCCAGTGTGACCTCCTGAGCTGGTCCAAGGAGTGGGCAGCTCGATGCTCATGAGGACACCCACTGTGTGGGTGGGAACAGCTGGTCAGAAGTGTGTGGCTCTGGCCTTGGCACTGCCGCAGGAGGAGGCCAGGCCGTAGGAGCTGTCAGAGGGGCTGGGGCCAGGAGTGGGCTTCTTTCCTAGATAGGGCTTTTCATACAATTGGCGCCTAATATCTGCTTACCGCTTGGCGCCTTTGTGGGCTTCTAGGTTCCTCTTTGAGAGCTGTGGCCTGACACATGGAACCTGAGGCCCAAAAATAAATGCCTTTGAAGGGAAAACCAAAGGGGAAACCTTGTGAAAATCTTGTGAAAGAAGACTTTGGAAAATTTAACCCTAAAAAATAGGGGCAATTTTTCAACCCAGAAATTTCTGGAATTTTCCAACCCTCCCAATCTGGGCTGACTGGTCCTTTCTGGAGGGGCAGGCACAAGGCTCCCTTCACCCCCCTTTGTTACCCCAAGAGGGGACCAGCAGAATCACAGAGAGGTTGAGTGATTTGCCTGGGGCCCCACAGCTGAGCACCACAGAACTCAGTTTCCCCCTGACTTCAAAGCGCAGGCTCTCCTCCATTGCAGAAAGCACACCAGTGTCAAGAACAAAAACAGTAAGAGAGACCATAACTCGATGTTGCTTCTGCCTCAGGCCCTTTGCACTTACTGTTCCCTTGGCTCTGCCAGGTTCTCTCACCCCCACCCTTCTCTGTCTGGGTGTGGCTGGTTCCCTCTCAGCGTGCACATTTGAAGTGATGTCACCTCTTCAGGCTTTTTTAATCACCCATTTCCTGCATTAAGGTAC
The DNA here is from genome assembly GCF_040802235.1 of Manis javanica. NCBI lineage: Eukaryota > Metazoa > Chordata > Mammalia > Pholidota > Manidae > Manis > Manis javanica. Next base: position 113,944,690 of record NC_133165.1, read on the forward strand.
CAACTCCTCTTTCCTGCATTATTCATTTTCCCAGGCCTGTGTTATTACCTGAAAGTATCATTTCTTTATATGTGTGTTTACTTTATTGCCCTGCCACCGATTCCTTGAGGACAGTGACCTCTTTGCTTTCTCACTGCTCTTTACAGCGAGGGCCGTGGTAAATATTTGTTGAATAACTAAATGCACTAATTAACCCATTCTACTTCCTTTCATAGCTCCATTCACTTTCCGCCCACTGGCACCTGTGGCCCCGCCAGTATATGTGACCTGTTCGAGGTCATTGTGCCAGACGGAGAGCCAGAACAGAAGGCCGGGAGGTGTCCCTGCGGCAGGTCCCAGCGGTTCCAGCACAGTCCGCTGTGTTGCCTGCATAGCGTTGTTTGTGGACCAGGTGTAAATGCTTCCCAGCTAGAAGCCGTTTGTTTGGGAAATGCTGCGCACCCCCCCCCACCCCCCCCGTGGATGGCTGTGTTCTCCGCATGCTGGCTGACGTGCTGCGGCTCCATAAATATTAAATGGGTATTAAAAGAAGGCTCTGCGTTCCCAGTTTCCCTGATTTCTTCAAGCAGGGCCCATTGCGAACCCCTTTATGTGAAATGCAGCATTTCACTGCAGAGCGCCTCCCGGGACGCCTTGCCGCCTGCCTGTTCTGGCTGAGTCCCTGTTGCAGAGCCGTTTCCCCCCGACCCAAGTCCCATCCCCCCAAGCTGCTGGTGGACAGCAGGGCCTGCAGGTGCCCGCTTCTGGTGGGGGTCCTGGGAGCCCCTTCACAAGGGCTGGGCCTGGCCTGGCCTGCCTCCTTGCAGGGCTGTGGGATGGGTGAGGGGGAGCGGCGGTGCCTCCTCAGCCTTCAGCTTTGCCCTCCTGACCCTGACCCTCGGCCAGGCCTGGGCACTAGGGAAAGAGGCTGGCAAGACACAGACTCTGCCCCTCCATCTGTCCCTGTGCCCATCCATCCATCAGTCCATCCCTCCATCCCTCTCTCCATCCATCCATTCACTAATTCAATGTTTATGAAGTATCTGTGATAGGCCTGGGGTGATGATAATAATATAACAATAATAGCTAACATTTATTGGGCACTCACTGTGTGCCTGGGCCCCACAACAAGCAGTTTACACATGTCATGTCGTTTAATCTTCACTACTGCATAAGGAGGTAATTTTTCTCTCCATTTTGTGGATGAGAAAGCAGCCTCTAGGGGGGTTAAGCCACTTGCTCAGGGCTGCAGAGCTGGCGGGGCTGGAGTTGACATGGGGGTGCAGTGAGGGAGACCCAGACCTTGCCTCTGGGGACTAGGCTGTCCATGGCACCTTGGAATGAGGACCCTTGATCAAGGCCTTTCTGAGGAAATACTGGCTTTGTTGAGGGGTGAGGGGTGGGTCAGCTTTCGCCCGCTGGAGAGGAGGGTGAAGAGGTCCAGGCAGAAGGAACTGGAACCCTGGAGGCAGGCTGCCTGTGCCTGGAGCTCAGCGCCCCTCCGTGCGGTGCCGGACAGGAGCCTTCCCCTCTCCGTGCTGGGCCGTCCTCATCTGTGAGTGGGAGGCAGGGCACACCCATCTCCTAAGTAGGTGGTGACTGAGAAAGTGTTGGATTGAATGGCTCCAAGCACGGGCACAGCTCCCCTGAGCTGAAGGCCTCCAGGGGCCGGAGCCTGCTGGGCACGGGAGTGTGGCTGGAGCACGGGCCAGGCCAGGCAAGCATTTCCATAGGGTGTGATATGGTCAGCTGTCCTTTGAGAAAATTCAGGTTCCCTGGGCTCCCTGAGCTGCCCCTTTGCTCACACTCAACACCCCGTGCCCTAGGTGCCCCAGTACCTGACAGCACCTGCTCACAGCAGGCACTCGATGCACAGGTATCTGACTGAACTGAACAGTGATTATAATGGTAAGGACGAATGTTAGCTGGGTCCTTGGTACCTGCCAGGCCCCGTGCTCAGGATTCCTGTTCATCTAACCTGTACATCAGCCCTGGGGCCTCTCTTTGGGTTACAGACAGGTGGCCCTGGCCAGCTCCTGCAGGGACTTGAGTCCTAGGGCCCACTGGCCCACCTCCGATGCCTGCAGCTCTGTGCCCTCTGTCCCACAGAGTCAGTTAGCAAGACAAAGAACAGGAAGGAGTGTGTCCTGGGGTGGAGAGCAGATTTTTTGTCATCTTCCCCAGTGGAGAAGAGGGGTACGTGCTGTGAATCAGGCTGTGTGTTTTGGGGCGGGTGGGGAAGGAGAATGTTGCCGTTTATTGTACTTTGCATGGGCATGATTGTCGAGACTTTTAAAAAATTAATAATCCATTTCTCCTTTGTACGTAATTAAAATGTTCTCCAGTCTCTAATTTTTGTCACTTTCCGAATCTAATTTGTTTCTGACTATGTCGATTCTTCTTCCCATGTGCGAAGCAAAGGGGATTTTTCTTCGTTTAACGTGACTGGGATATGACTGTCCAGGAATAGTTTAAAGGATGTTATTTTCTCCTTGGTTAAATGGCAGTGCAAACAAAATCGTCATCGGAGGGTCTTAAGGACCCAAAATTGAAACAAAACAAAAGATCTTCAGGGCATTTCCTGTTAGTCTAAGAAAATAATTATGGAAAAGAAGGAGAAAAATAGACAGGCCACGTAAGGAGGCATTAGCCAGGGTGTCAGATGCGTGGGTGTGTTGGGGTGGGATGAAGTCTCCTCCAGGGCTTGGGTTTCCAGGATTCCACGGAGCCCAGTTGCAATCAGTCAAAGGGACGTTTCCATCCAGTATTTACAAATGCAAACTGCACTTTGCAGTGAAAGCAATTAAAAGAAAAAAAAGATAGCCTCTGCAAGCGGCAGTTCTAAGTGGATTCAAGTTTGACGGGGACAACAGAATACCTGAGAATGTTACAAGGCACTGGAAGGTTTTCTAAGGTAGATATCTCCCCCCAGCACCCCCTGACGGCCGCCCCCTGAGCTGAGCTGGTGTACGGCAATCTGTCTGGGAAAACCCCTTCTCCAGGCACTGCTAAAAGATATCTTTAGGCAAAATTGATGTTGAGGAAGGAATTTGTGCCCGTGTCTCCGCCTGCTCGGGCTTGCAGGGGTGTGCGTGTGTGGTGGGGTTGGGGGGTCTGTGGGGAGGGGGTGGGGCTGGAGGAGAATCCCAGCTATTCCCCAAATCGGAAAAGTGAAACTTACCTTACCTGTTTGCAGAATACCAAGCATTGTCTTGCTTCATCTCTCGGTCACCCTGTGTGCTCTGGAGGATTTTCTCGAAGGGAAAAAAAATGTCTTAAGTATTTAGACATGTTGGACCATGCATGCATCCATCCATGGCGTTGTGTGTGTATGTTTTTTTTTTTTTTTTGGTCCCCTGCCTCCCTTCCCTTTTCTTTTTACCAAAGTATATTCATCAAACTGCTGAGTTGGAAAGATTTGTAATGAGTTTTTGAGCTGTACAACTGTGTTTTTTTTTTCCTCTTCCCCCGCCCTCTCCCTCTTTCTAAATCTTCATCTGACATTAAATAAAGCAAATCCCAAACAGATTAACTGTCGCACGGTTCTGCTCCGTCTCCCCAGTCTGTTTCCAGGTCTGGCTCGGGGCCGGCCAGCGGCGGCAGGAGATGCCCGGGCGGCCAGCCGAGGCCCATGTGGCGCGCTAGGGGGGACCCCGGCGTCCTGAAGGCCGAGGCGCTGGCCCTGCTGCCCTGCGGCCTGGGCATGGCGTTCTCGCAGTCCCACGTGATGGCCGCGCGGAGGCACCAGCACAGCCGGCTCATCATCGAGGTGGACGAGTACAGCTCCAACCCCACCCAGGCCTTCACCTTCTACAACATCAACCAGGGCCGCTTCCAGCCGCCGCACGTGCAGATGTGAGTGGGCGGCTCTGGGCGCGGGGGTCCGGCTGGGACACGAGGTGTCGGCGGTGACTGCCCCCCTGGGTGGGTGGGCTCCCGGACTCGGGGTGCCTCCTGGTCTTTGGGCCCAGATCGTGTTGACTGAAACGATTCTGGAATCCCAAGAACACCAAGCCCCCGAGCTGGGAGGGACGTGTGAGAAGTCGCAGAGTGACAGCCTGTGGGCCGGTTCTGGCTCAGTCCTGTTTCATTTGGCCAGGAGACTGTTGTACAAATATTTTAAAATGAGGTGATTGCACATAAAAATCCAGACTTCTGTCTTTGCTTTACAAAACCAAAAGGCCCGGCAACCGCAGGCCCACGTGTCCTGGTGGCAGCGTCGGGGGGCTGGTTTCCAGATGCACCCTCCTGGTATTTGGGTCGGCGACATTTGGTCTAATTCATGTTCCTCATTGTACAGACAGGGCGACTGAGGCCCAGAGAGGGAAGGGACTTGGCACAGGCCTCGTGGCAGACTAGGACCGTGATTGTGTGCTGGCCGTCTTCTGCCTCTCTGCTCCTCCCTTTTGTCCAGATCTCTGTGCTTCTGTTGAGCACAAGAGGACAGGGGAGGTCTGCTGCCTGTCCCCTGGGGCTGACTGGAAATGCCAGGGATGCCCCAGCAGTGAGGCCTTGGCTAGAGCAGACTTGGGACCCTGTGCTGGGAGAAGGGGGAACTTTCCCCTCCCTGGGTTTTTTAATGGTGTCCAGAGAGGAGCAGGCAGGCCAGGGTGGAGGTGGTTAGTTCCTGGCCCTGCCCCTGCTGGCTCCTTGTATTCCCAGAAGACCCTCCTTCATTGTCCCTGCCCTGCAGGGCTTACTTGGTGAGAAAGGCTCAGACAGGTGCCCCAAGCAAGTCCACCCAGCTGGTTAGCCCGGAGCTGGACTGCCCGCCTTCCACCCCAGGCTTGCTCACACTGGGACCTTTCTGCTGTGACATGTACGGAAGCATGCACCTCTGTGTCAGACATCTGAACTACTTTCAACCCTTTCGGGGTGCCCCTGTGCTGGGTCTGTGTCCCTGAAAAGCCCCCGAGGAGGGGGGGAGACCCACCACCCCAGTGACAGCACAGGGGGTCAGAACTGGGATGGGGATGCTGCAGGCCTTGGGGCCCAGACAGGCCCTCCTGACCGCCAGGCACAGGTCCCGACCTCCTCTAGGGCCATGAGCACCATCTCGAGGGAGCAGCTGTAAGGTGGGGTTCCAGCAACTGTCCCCTTGGGAAGACTGGAGAATCGCACACCTAGAAAAGCAGCCAGGGGGTTTCCAAAGCCAGGCCAGACAGAGGTTGGGGTTGGGGAGACCCTGCGTCTCCATCCTGTGTCATTCCTGCGGGGGCCTCCCTCTCTCATGAGGGGTGGGCACAGAGAGCTTACGGGTGGGGGGAGGGCTCTGTAAGGCGGGCAGCACCAGGCCTGGGGGTGAGCTCCTGCTCCCTTCCCCGCAGCCCTGGCTCTGGAACACGCTCATTTCCACCGGGGCTGTAGGGCTGGTCTTGTCGGTAGCTGCCTACTTTATTGTTTGGTAGATTTCTACTTGGGAAACTGCTGCCAATTCCCATTTTGGGGGCCTGACTGGCAGGTTTGGGCTGGATGGAAGGCCCTGGTTCTCTGGCATGCCACTTATTAGTCTCAGGGACCTTGAGGCCTGGCAGGGCTGCTGCGGGGAGGGAGGCCTTCCCTGGGCTGGTGCAGAGAAGGTGGGGTTTGGGTGTGTCTGTACCATATGCAGGGCCCTGGAACCGTAGATAATGGTCCCCTGCAGAGCTGTCATTTACAATGCCCCTGCCTGGGCCCAGCAGACACCCAGGCAGCCCCTAACCCCAGAACAGAGGGAGGGAAGCCAGAAGTCGGAGGAGAGGAGGACTGGGACCTGAGGAGGGACCCTCTGGAGAAGATGACCTCTAGGTCGAGATCCAGAGGAGGAAAAGCAGGGGGCAGCCGTTGAGAGAGGGCTGGGAAGAGGGGGCATATGCGAACTGCAGACACACTTTGCGGGGCGGAGGTGCCCCAGGCAGGAGCCGCATAGGCCCTTGCAGGCCAGTCGGTGTCCTGAGGGAGGGCAGTGCACAACCGAGTGAGAGGGGAGATCTTCATCCATGAGCAACTGTGGGTCATCTGCTCCTTTACTCATCCATTCAGGATGATAGTGAGCAGCAGTGCGGCACGCTGGTTAGAAATACGTGCGCTGAGCTAGCCCGCCTGGGTTTGAATCCCGCCATGTAGTTGTTGGGTGGCTCCTGGTGCTGCAGTTTCCCCATCTGTAAAATGCTGCTCCTAGTAATACTGAGGACAAAGTAGGTAAATCCACTGTGAGTGGGGCCAGGCAGCAAATGTTCAATATTGTCAGCAGGCACCGTGCCGGCCAGGTGCTCCACACACGGCAGTGATCAAAGACAAAACCCTGAGCTGACATTCCAGAGGTGTGACAGAGAGTTAGCACACGTCATACAAGCACATATGCAATAACATATGATACTGGTAGTGCCGAGGGCTATGGAGAAAGTGCTCAGTGACTTGTGGTCACACAGTGAGGGTGGGAAGGGCAGAATTACGTGGGCTTGCCACTCGCATCCCTTCTGGCCTGCTCTGCTGCCGCCTCCTGAGGCTGGGATTCCAGGCTATCACTGTCAGTGGGGTTCAGAGGCAACGGGGGTGGGGGTGGGGCTAGGCTCTGGGAAGAGCACGCACCCAGCCCAGGTACTGGGCTCCTTGTACAGCGCTCCCTAGTTGCCTGCTCAGGCAGCCTGGCTTTGAAGCACAACTTTGCATAAAGCTGGGGAAGCCAGAGCCGTGCAGGGGCTGGGCGGGCCGCTGCCTCCCCACTTCTTTCAGACTGCAAGCCCTGAGAGTGGGGAACGCGTGCGGGCGGCCGGGGGATGGCTGTGTGGGTTTCCATGGCGAGTCTCCACCACGGGAGAGGCGGGACGATAGACGCCACTTCCCGGCACGTGATTTATCACCGCCCTGGGCTTTGTCTCCGGGATGAGGGAGCGAGGGGGCCTTATTTAATAAATCCACAATTTATATTTAATAACAACAGTGACAGTCCAAACGTGGCCTCCGACTGAGCCGTGTGATTTATACAGTTGCCCCCGGAGACCCTGGTGGTAACGAGGCCGCCTCTGCCTGAATAATGACTCCCTGGATCTGGGCCTCTGGCTTTCGGGCCCTGAGACAGAAGACCCCTCACCCTGCGCTGGCCTGGCGAGAGCCCCTCCAGGTGCCGAGATTCCGTCCCGGGTGTGCAGGTGGACTTGTGGCCTGCTGGTCAGTGAGGAGGCAAGAACAGTGCTTGAGGGACAGGCTCACCCAGGGGGTCTGCCTTCCAGCCGCCATGGTGCAGGGGGGGTGCCAGGCACCTCCTCTCTCCAGCTTTCCAAAGGAGTCCTGTGGATGGAGACTTGAGTCACCCTATTTAAGACCGTGCAGGCACGTCCAATGTGTGGGGTCCTCGAGCAGGGTAGCAGAGCGGGGGAGTGTGTGTGCCAGGCCTGGAGGGGTCCCTTCGTGTCTTGTCCCCTGCCCTCCCCACTGTGCCAGGTTGGCGCACCGATCCCCTGCTAGGGAAGGAGGCTGAGTCTTCAGAAGGGACCTGTGGCTCCTCGCCCATCTGTGTCCTGAGGGCCATCCGGGAGGAAGTGAAAGTCAGCCCTGAGCCCAGGCAGAGGCCAAGGGGCCAGAGGAGGAGGGGACTAAACCTCGAACATTCCATTCTTCCTCCTTCCTCAGGCTTTACACTCCCACTCTGCCCTGCAAACACTGACTCATTCTTCAGATCTCAACTAGGTGTAACTTCCTCCAGGAAGCCCTCCCTGACCTCTCCCCAGATCAGGTCTCCCTCTCCCCCTCCCTCAGTCCCTTGCCTCAGCTCCAGGGGCTTAGAATCTCCCCTTTCATGGATGGCACTTGCTTCAGTGTGTGGTCATACATAATTTCCTAAGCATCTCTCTCCTCCACCAGCATAGGGCTGGTCCCTTGAACCTTGTTCCCCGCAGACATATGGGTAGAAGAGAGAAAAAGGAGCTAGTATGAAGAGGGAATGTGGCCCAGGAAGAGTGGGGGATCAAGGAGGGCCTCCTGGGGGTGGGGGCATAACCCCTGGGCTTGGAGGACCAGCAAAAGCAAAGGCCGAGAGGTGGGAAAGCAGGGCAGGCCTGGGGATCCAGGAGGGCTGCATGGCCGGGCCATCTCGGAGCCAGTGATTCCCGCAAAGAGCACCGGGCGGTTGTGTGCCATTGAGTCGGCCTGTCCCTGCCCCACCTGTGGGGCTCCGTTTCCCTAACTGTAGGATGAGAGGAGGAGGCTAGAGGCCTCGTTCTGAAACACCATGGCTCAGGCCTATCACATGGCTGGGCATGTGGCTGGAGCCTTGCTGAAGCGAGGAGCCCTCTGCGCCCCTCCCGACCCTCAGAACTCCCCATTTCTGCAGAAATAGCAATAAGAGAGGGAGGGTGGCCTCCGCCTCTGACGCCCTTGGGAGGTTTTGGCAGCAGGAACCTCCCGTGCAGGGAGCCCGGGGCCATGGGAGAGGGAGGCCAAGGCTGGGGCAGGGCATGGGCAGCAGCTGCAGGGGGTGCTCACAGCAGGGTTTCCAGCTGTGGAGGTCACCGGGGTTCTCACAATATCTCCGGGAGTGAGGGGTCTGGGGGCTGGAAGGGCCCAGGGCACCGCGAGGAGACCACCCAGCTGGGATGCCAGCCCAGGGCTGGGTGCTTGAGGCTGCATCCTTTGTCCTGCACCCTTCCTGCTCCGTGAGTCCTGTGAGGCGGTCCCTTGTCAGGCAGGGAAGAGGTGGTGACCGGTTTCAGGTCAGAGAGAGAGAGCTGTATCTTTCCTCTGGTCTGGGAGGAATGTCACTGGGAAATGACCACTTTGCTTCATTTATTCTTGGCACAAGAAGATGTTGAGGTTAGATGGCCAAATTCCTGTTGTGAGGACCGAGGTTCAAATCTATTCTTTACCCACTACTTGGGACCTTGCACATGGGACTAACTTTCCTGAGCCTCAGTTACTTAATCCATAGGACTGCTGTGAATCAGGTGCCAGAATCAGGTTTTACCATGACAAGTGCCAGAAATCCAATTTAAATTGTCTTAAGGACAAAAGAGAGTTTACTGGCCCACATAATTAGCTAGGAAACCAGGTTTGAGGCTGACTTCAGGCACAGCTGGATCTAGCGGTCAGATGATGCTGTCAGGCCCTCCCACCATCTTACATGCTTTTTCTCTGTCTTTTTCACTTTATCTGGATTCTTGTTCTTTTCCTTGCTTCCAAACACAGGCAGGGAGCTCGACAAGGTGGCCGTAAGGGTGTCCTTTCCATGGGCATATCCCTTGTGTCTAGGAGGCCCATTTAGGAGGCATTCTATAAGCATATATCCACAGATTGAATGACATGAATAGGGCCTGGAAATAGTCCAACTTGGTATGAGTTCTGGAACCAAAAACTGGTTTCCAGTTTCAGTTCCACTGGCTTTTGTAGCTGAGATCCTGGGCAAGTCAACCTTTTTCTGAGCCTCAGTTTCCTTATCTGTAAGATGGGCATCCCTGTAGCACCCTGTCCATCAGTCATCACGAGTGTGAAAGAAGCGAATGCATGTGAAGTGCTTCACTCATGACGAGCTCGGGATCCATGGGCATCACCCGTGTTGCTCCTGTTATTATTTCAAGGTGGAGCATTTGTTATAAATCCAAATAGCAGGGGACAGTGCAGGGAAACATGAGTCTTTATTTTTTTCTCACGGGATTATGAGGCTTGCATCCTCACTGAGCTCAGAGCCTCAGGGGGGAGGGAAAGAACAGAGTTAATTAAAGAGCTCGGGCCGCAGCAGCAGGCCCAGCCTGCCTAGAGCCCTCAGAGGTCGTGCTTCTTGGCTGGCTGATGGCGGACGGGAGCTGAGGTCTGCTCAGGGCTCCTCCACTAAGGGGCTCGTAGGACTAGAGCTTGTTGGAACCAGAGATGGCATCTTGCTCCGTCTCTCCCTTCTTTTTCTCTCTGACTTGGTCTTTTGTCACCTCGTGGCGTGCTCGGTGGGTGTGGGTGAAGGAATGAAGGAAAGAATGAATGATTTGACTGGCTCACTCACATTCCTGCGCCAGGCAGGATAGCCCAGTAGCGATTGGCAGCCCTTGGCCCAATGAGCTGTGTTGGGGGCCGGCAGGTGGATTCACATCTGGCCACCTGCGAGACTGTCTGTCATGGGGGGAGGCGAAGGGACCCAGAGGACCGGGGAGTGGAGGGATTTACTGGGAGGGAGATTTTAGCTTCCATACCAGCTCAGGTATCGCCTCCAGCTGGTCCCTTCTGTGGTCCCAGCCCCTCTGCTGCCCCATCACTGCCTGGCCAAATCTGTCTCCACCATCAATCTGGGTCCCCTGTCTTGGAATCAGTCCTCATTCATCCCTGTGGCCCCAGCACTGAGCTCGGAACTGGTACACGGCAGGTGGTCAGAATGCACTGTATTGAATGAATGAAAGAACGAATGAATAAATGAGTGAATGAACGAATCAATGAGTGCAGAGGGAGGAGGAATGTAGTGGTCATCTTTGGACTCACTGCCCACCCAGCTCTGACCTGCTGGGATTCTAACACGCTCCCTCCTGTGCCGTGATGGGGAGAGGCTGGCTTGGCGCTCCCCCCCAACCCCCCAGTTGTGCGGATTGAGCGTGCTAATGCTCCCTGCACATTAGCATGCTGAACCCACGTCTCTTGTAAGGTGTTAATTAAATTTCTTCGAAGTATATTGTCTGAAAAAAAAAAGGATAATTAGAAAGATGTCTTTAAAAGTATTTATGTAACTGATATGGTACCGCTTTTGGTTTGCCGCATAATTAGATTTAAACACAACTCCTCGAGCGGCATACTCATTCGGAGAGAGCTGCTCGCTGAAATGTCATTGTGCTGTTTTTAAGAATTTGGAGCCTGGCAAAATCATTCAGCTGAGGAGGTAGGCTGGTCGGGGAGCGCTGGCCCCCCAGCGAGAGCTGGGCTCGCATCCCGCCGTCTGGCCCCTTCCCTGGGACCCTGGGGCCGCTGCTCAGTGTCCTCAACGGTGAAATGAGAGGGCTAGGATGGGGTCCAGGAACCAAGAATTTACATTTGTGCAGTTTTTAAAAATTTTCTGATTGCTTTCCTGATAATGAGCGTGGTAGCTCCATTTTACAGACAAGTGAACCAAGGCTGAGCGTTTTGCTTTAAGATCACATGTCGGTTGTAGGTGGCAGAGCTGGGATTTGAAGTGTGGTCTTCTGATTCCAGGACTGCTTCCCTACACATCCCTGGAAAGCCCTTGTTCTAGGAGTGACTGGACCCCCTCATCATTTTGAAAAGTTGCTGCCTGTCTTCAGAGCCTTTATTCGCGCGCTCCTGTGCCATCTCCCCTTTCGCGTGTGGCTGTCCTTGGTTGCTGCTCTGCACAGCACGGGGGAGCCAGTCCTTTCAACTGGACCGTGGACTTCAGTCCATGCACTCTCCAAGGGTGTGAGAACTGGCTTTGGGGAGAGACAAAAATCATACTCTTCTTTTTATAAAGCACAGATAGACATACAGCACATGAACAGATACACAGCATATCTGTGGTGTCAAAATTTCATGGGAGGTGGGTGAGGAGGGAAAAAAACATCTAAAAAGGCCCTCAGGGGTGATAATGAAAGAGGGGTTAAGAGACCTGCTGTAGCCAAATGGCAGGATCGTGGAAGGGATCCCAGCAGCTGCCAGGCACCGTCACCCTCCTTTGTTACCTCCTGGGGTTCAGAGGAGAAACTGAGGCTCAGGGGAAAAGACGTTTTGCCTGCTAGTGGGTGAGAGAGTCAGGATTAGGGCCTGGGAGGGCCCGCTGGGTTCTGTTTGGGCTGGACCTGCTCTGAGTTGCTGGGCTGCCTGCCCAGATGCCTGGGGTCCCATGACTGCAGCCTTTTTTCCCCGCAGGGTGGACCCAGTGCCCCACGATGCCCCTAAGCCGCCTGGCTACACACGCTTTGTCTGCGTGTCCGACACCCACTCCAGGACGGACCCCATCCAGATGCCCTACGGCGACGTGCTGATCCACGCCGGGGACTTCACGGAGCTGGGGCTCCCGAGCGAGGTGAAGAAGTTCAATGAGTGGCTTGGTAGGTGCTGGCCTTCCTCCCTGCCCTGACCAGGCCCCTCCCCTGCCTTGTCTGCCTGCCCACCTCCTGGGAAGCTTTCCCTGACCTCTCAGACTAGGTCACACCTGGTCACTCACTGTCACACCTCGGACACCTGCCCCAGCACTTGTCTTGGCTACGACTTGCGTGTGCGTGTTTTGGCCTGGGAGCTCCACTCCCAAAGGGATTTTGCGTGTCCAGCCCTCAGTGCCTGTCATAGGTAGGTGCTTGATGGCTAACTGATGGGTGCATGAGTGAACAACTGGCAAATGAGTGAATGGCTCTCTGGGAACAGTGGTGCCTGGGCATGCACTCAGCTGGACAGATCGGTTCAGCCACCCGCCACTGAGACAGCTTCCCCAAGGTGGGGACCCGCCAGGCCTCCGGGGCCCCCAGCAGGCCAGCTGTGAGTGGAGGCAAGGGGCCCTCTCCCATGCGACAGGCGGTGGTGCACAACAATTTACAAGCACACTGCCAGGGTTTGTCTTCGGCTTTTACTTTCTCCTAAATAAACAGACACACCTGCGGCACCCCTGGGAAAAGCAGCCTGCTTGGGATCCAGAGAAATCTCATAGCCAGTGGTCTCTGCCACAGCTCCAGGGACAGATAGACGGCCCCCGGGTGGCCTGGTGTGCAGGCCTATTGTGGGTGTGGGGTCACATGGCTGGCCGGCTGGCTGCCAGATGTCCAGCTCCCCAGGGGCGTCCCGCGAGTGGTTGGCCAGGAGCTGCTGGAGCCAGGGGCCAGGAGCCAGGCGGGGTAGCTGCAGGGGAGTAGAGGCCTGGCTTTGCCAGCTGAGACAAATATTTACAAGCAAGGCCTTCCCCTCCGCTTGGCAGGCTCTGAGCGTTAAGTATTGATTTTTCAAACAGTAAGTTCTAATCAAGGGCCCCGAGGGCTGGGGTAGGCTCTGGCTCCTGCAGGGTAGGTCTGCCCCTGCAGGGTGGGTCTGCCCCAGGCTTCTTCCTAGCCCATGCCACCTGCTGGGAGGCATCCTCCCCCAGGCTGGCTTCCTATTGCCTTGCTGTGGGTCTCAAAAGATGTGAGGCTCCACGTGGCTGAGCCAAGTGTCCATGTCCCAGGCCAATTACAGGAGTCACTGTCAGCCAGGCCCCTACTGGGGGCCAGGTGCAGCGAGATAGGCCCCTTCCTGCCACTGCCTAGTTGAACTTTGGGAAGAGCTGTTTGGGGCAGATTCTGTTTTCATCTCAGTTAGTAGAGATGTCACCGCCCCCCACCCCAACCCCCTTCTCACCCTCCACTGAGGTTCTGAGGGGTGGATACTGTTTCTGATGTGACCCTGGCCCAGGATGTGCTCCCGTCAAGTGAATGACATGAACCACATGTTAGCATGAGCAGTGGGGGTGGGTGCCACCTGCTGTGGCAATGCAGGGCAAGGAGGATGCTGGCTTTGTCCCAGGCAGGGGAGGCTCCTAGGAGGAGCTGGCCTTGGGCTGGGCCGTGACCAGGTTTGTGTAGGGAAGGGAGTTGGTCCAGGCCGAGGGGACAGCTGAGGCCAAGGGGTGCCGGTTTATATTTGAGAGGAGTCATGATGTGTTATAGCCGGAAAAAGGGGGTTTGAAGAATGAGAGAGTGACAGGGCTGGGCCTGACCATAGCTTCGAAGATTTGGGGAACCAGGTGCCTGGGAGGGCCAGCACAGTGAGATGGGTATTTTGGAAATACCTTTCCCCCTACCTCTTAACAGAAGTCCAAACAATGTGCCGTGGGGACTTGGGGGCCTTCTTCCTAATTTGCGCTTGGAGTTGGTTTCATTCATTTTCCCGGGTTATAGCAAGTTGAAGTGTGAACTTACAAAGGGACCTTCCTCTGGCCAAAGGTCCCTTTCCCCAGCCTCTCTCCTTTGCTGCCTTGAAGTGTTTGCAGATGTCAGTGCTTGTCACGCAAGTGAGGAGGGGTGGGGGCTTCAGACGGAAGGAGGGGAGCCCCCCTGCCCCTTGCCTGAGCAGCAGGGGATTTGCATGGGCTTCCTAAACGTGCCCAGTGCACAAAGTGAGGGCCCCTCTGGGCGCTGGCGGTGCGGGTCCGCAAGAAGGTGGTGGTCGTGGCCGAGAGGTGCGTCATGAGGTACACGGAGCTGTGTCTGGACAGCCGGGCTTTTACAGAGGGCTGGAGTTCAGGGAGCACCAGTGTGGGCTGGGTGCTATTTGGTGCCCTTCATGTACATTATTAAACCGTTTAATTCTCCTGCCGCAGGCAGGTCCTGTTGCCACCCCCATTTTACAGGGGACAAAACAGAGGCCCAGTGAGGTGGAGTGACTTGCCCGGGTCCCACAGCTAGTAAGTGGCAGAGCTGAGAGTGGAACCCAGGCGGCTGGACTCTGAGCCAGCCTTTGGCGTCTCCTGTATTTCTCCTCTCCTGCTCTTGGTGAGACCTGCCCGACCGAGCGTGAAGGCGTGGACTGCACTGTTTGGGGCCAGACATCCTGCATCTGCGTCCTGTCGGGGGGACTCCAGGGGCCTTATTTTAAATGGGAGTGGCTGGTCCCCCCTTGCCTCTTTGGAGGTAGGTTGTTTGAGGCTCCATTGGGAGGGAGAAGCGATCAAGTTTTACAAACTGTAAAGTCCTGTGTAAATGTTATTATTGATCTCACGAACTGGTGTTTGCCACGCACTGGGGCAGAGGCAGAGGACCTGGGTCAGTCCCACAGGAGAGCAGACGGCTGACCTGGCCCACGGGAGAAGCGGTAGAGCAGCTTATATGCAAAAGGGAGTGGAGTTTCTGTGAAATGTTGATGTATGATCTCAGCTCTGTCAGCAGTTCACATACACGCACACATCCACACACACACAGAGGAGAGAATGAAGGAAACATTCATTCATCCACTCAGCATACCTCACGGAGAACCCACGTGCCCCAGGTGCTAGGGTGACTTGGGAGTGAGGGACAAGATCTCCATTCCAGTTATGGGGACACAGTGGATCCTTAGAGTCACAGAAGCAGTAAAAGGACATTAGAGTGGATGAAGCACTGGCTCAGGGGACCTGATGGCAGCTGGTGTCCATTTGTCTGGGTGGTCATGGAAGGCCTCCCTGAGGTGGTGACCTGGACAGGGCGTGAAGGGTGAGGAGGAGGCAGATGTAGGAGGAACATTCCAGGCAGAGGGCACAGCGGCTGCAAAGGTCCTGAGGCGGGAGCAGAGAGGTGTGAGTCGAGGAGTGTTCGGGAGGTGGGTGGGTGCCCGTCCACATGCACCCTGTGGCCAGGGACAGGAGTGTGGTGAAGCCTCCCCGCCCCACTGGCAGCTCTGGTCCCTCCTCCCTCTGGGCACCCAGAGCTTCCTGTCCATGCCCAGAGGCAGCCCTCACCTCAAGGCAGGGAATTAGTTGTGCCTTCATGTCTCCTGGCCTCCCCTCAACCGCCAGCCCCTGGAGGGCAGGGTAGAGCCTCAGCCTCAGTGCCAGCCAGTGCTTGGCCCAGGGAGGCCCTGGACAGATCCATGGGCTCGGGACCCACAGGAGGATAGTGGCACGCTGGTGCTCTGGGAGCTGTCACTGCGTCCCCAGCAGGGCTGTTGGGAGGGACCGTAAGCGGGCGCGTTGGGGAGGGCGGGGCTCTGATGTAGTTGAGCTGTGGCTGTTGCAACACGGAACTTGGGGAGGGTCTGGGAAGGCTTGGGTGGAGGCTGAGCCGGGGTTTCCAGGATGAGGCGAGGAGCTGGGGCCAGCAGGTGCTCTGGACCCCACCCAGGGGGCCAGGTGTTCCAGGTGGGCATGTGGCCCCACCTGCCACCCCATGGAGAGCAGAGGTGCCGAGGGCAGGAGGAGAGGCTGGGGGCCCAGCAGCCCACCTCCCAGTAAGCAGCTGACCCTGGAGGCCCCCAGCCTGCATCCCCCCAAGGCAAGGACGCCAGGCTGCTGGCTCTGAGTGACAGCCACATCCTTGAGAACTGTCCACTCCTGAGCTGGGATCTGCAAGATGCCATCAAGCCGGCTGGCTGGGAGTGGCAGGGGCCAGGCCGGCCTCCCACCCCATGCCGAGGGCCTCCGCAGCCCTTGCTGCCACCCCAGCTCCCCTGCACGGCCCTCAGGGGGCTGGCCTGGAGGCCCCGGGCAGGCCTGCTCTCGCCAGGCTCTCTGCTGCCTGGACGCCGGCCCCTCTGACCTGGGCTTGCCTCCCCAGTCTCCAGGCCGCCCCCTCGCGCTCTTCTTTAGCTTCTCCGCTCCAGGCTTTCTCCTGCCAGGGCCAACCTGGAGTCTCTCAGCCACCTTCTTTCCAGACAATAATCACTCACAGACCCCAATTCTTGCTCCCACCCAAACCTGCAGATGTCTGAGATCCAGTGGGATTCAGGTCTCTCGGCCTCCTCCTGGCTGTCCACCAGGATTTCAGACTTGTTTTGCCCCGCACCTCTGACCCATCCCCATAGGCCCTGCAGCCCTCCATGTGGCTC
Organism: Manis javanica; assembly: GCF_040802235.1. Classification (NCBI taxonomy): domain Eukaryota; kingdom Metazoa; phylum Chordata; class Mammalia; order Pholidota; family Manidae; genus Manis; species Manis javanica. The sequence goes on from NC_133165.1 coordinate 113,961,091, forward strand.
TCCCAGCCACAGCTGCCGTTTGTTGTTGTTCTGACCCCACTGTTGTCTGTCCTGCTCAATTATCCCCTCCACTCACTTGTACCACCTGCCCAGCTGCTGTGGCACCCAAGGGGGCCCACCTACCAGGCTCCCATTCCTCCTGCAGGATCCCAGGAGCCTCTCGAGGGTCTAGACATGGTCCTCAGTCCACGGAGGGTGGCCGGTGTTTGTGGAGTAGACGTGGGGAGGTCTCTAAGGCACATGATGAGCCAGTTAATTAAGTGGTACCACCCTGCAGAATCGGGCAGGGGAGGCAGATGAGGGCCCAGTAATGGAGTATTTAGAAGTTATAATTAACTTTTTACTGGCGCCCTAGCATAAAACGATATGTAAGACAATATAAGAGGGGTCCAAGGATTTAGTTAAATAGAGCTAGGTCTTTTGCAAGTAAACCCTTAATTAAAATCTGTGAGGGAGGCAGGGAGAGAAAGGGGAATGGCGGGATCATTCCCAGGCGGTTTCTTTGATTCACGTCTCGTTTGCCACAGTGCGGAGGGCCGGGGGCCGTGGGGTCCAGCGGCAGAGCCAGGCTGCACACCGTGCTTTTGCTGTTGGAGATGCAACTCAGGAGCGTGCGGAACGGGCTACAGGGGCAGGTGGGGGCTCAGAAAGGAGTGGCGGCTTCGCCCTCCCCATGTGGGAAGCAGGGGGCTGCTCCCAGGCCCAGAAGTGGTGGTCATTTGTGAGAAACGATGGCGTTCAGATGCGGCTGGGGGCTGATTACCCCCTCAGCCCTTTTTCTTTCTGAAGGCAGCCATGTCCTGAGTTCAAATGTAGCCATTCCCTTCTTGCCTTCCCCTGGGGGAGGGGACCTCTCTCAGCTCCCCACGGCTCTGTCCCCTGCAGCTGCGGCAAGCCCCTGCCTTTGTCTTACTTCTTTTATTTTTTGAGGTCTGTCCTTCCCGCCTCCTCTCATCGAACATTTCTTACCTGGGTGCAGGTAGGCTTGCCACACACGGCCCACCACCTCTCTCTCATTTTCTTTGTTTTACATTCAGTATTTGCCACGTGGCCATTCTTCTGACAGTTGCTATGCAATGTGCCACAGTGGGCATTCCACGTTTTATGTGCCAGGCCCTGGAGACAGTACTGAGGGGCCCTCTGGTGTAGGGCCCCCAGGCTTGTCGCCGGTCCGTGAAGGACCGCTCTGGGGCCCACCCAGGTGTGGAGCAGGATGCCGCTGGGTTTCCCCAGGCATGGCTGTCTCGCTGTCCCAGGAGGCAGAGCCACTCCGTGGGCAGCATGGCGGTGGGACGGAGTTCTTTGGGAATGGCCATGGTAGCAGGGGTGAGGAAGGTGTAGAGCTCAGGCTGGGTGGGCAGGTCTGGTCTGCTGGGCTCACCGCCCCCTGACCCCCACCATGGTCGGCACTCAGTGCAGGGGCAGAGCTCTGACGCTGGGGGTTCCTGGGGCCACTTGTGGCTCTGTCCCCACACCCTTGCCAGGTGACCTCGCTTCTCCTCTGCTGAGCACCCACATCCGAAAGATGCGACTCTTGGATGTGTGCTGACTAAGCCCCGTCTTAGCACTCCTGCTGGGCCAACCAGGGAGGTAGCCCCCGACTGCCCATTCACTCTCCTCCTGGCCTCTGAGGCCTGGTGTGGGCTAGGTGGGGGTCTGCCTCCTCTGCTGGGCTGACTGCAGGAGGACAGGGAGGGGTCCACACTCACTCCCACAACACATGTCTTGGGGGGCTGCCCATTCACTGGCTTGATGTTGGAGGTTCAGGGAAGACCAGCACAGGTGAGGACCCTGCCCAAGAGGCCCCAAGACAAACGCAGAGAGGGGTGGTGAATATCCGGTGAAGTATGTAGGCAAGATCATTTCCTGTGTTTGGGTTGGCAATCAGTTCAGAGAACAGGGCGAGGGGGTAGTGACTGGGGCAAGGGCTTTCCTGACATTGGGTGGCCTGGAAATTACCCCCCGAGGGGTCCTGAGATGAAGAGGGCCAAATTGTCTGGGTGCAGCTGGAGGCCAGCAGGATCGAGCCCCATGATCGCGGAGGCAAGGGTGGAGGCCTGGAGGGCGTGGATTTTATTCCAAGTGTTAAAGAGGCCACTGGAGGTGTGGGCAGCGAAGGGACGTGGTCTGACTGAGAGTTTTGAGAGACCCCCTTTGGATGCTGGGTGGAGCATGGCTGCTGCAACCAGGGAGGATGCTGGGGCACTGGGAGAGGCTGGCACAGGTGTCTGGGAAAGGTGAGGGGAGCTGGACTGGGTCTGGAGGTGGCTTGGGGGGCAGAGCGATCTCAGCTTAGTTCGGAGGTGAGATGGTCAGGATTTGCTGACTGGAGGCACAGGGTGAAGGATGAGTGCAGGGCTACCCTGCTACCCATGGAACCCAGCTGGCCTGGCATGGGTGGGCATTCAAGTATTTGTTAAAGAGAAGAGAAAAGAAAAATTTTAAGATGTGGTCACTTTAATCAAAATGTCCAACCAGCACTTTTTTTTTTTTTTTTTAAGATCTTACAATGAGTATCACTGACTGTGCTGTCCCCTGACATGGATTCTGGTTCATTCGCTCCTCAGTTAGATACAATGGCCTGACTCAGACATTTTCAGGAACTTGCTGTTAATCTTGCAGATTCAAAACTGAATATTTAATACAAATTTTTTTTTGACTCAGGGCCTCATATTTCCGGCCCTGTTCCCTCGGAAGCTGGTTGGTGTCTGGGGACTTTGGTCGTGTGTAGTCACAGATGCCAGCGTGGCTGATAAACAAGTGGTTGCCCAGGACGTGAGACTGATGCTCAGATAAAAAACAAATGGGTGAATAGAGCAGCAGAGGTTGGGTATTCATTGAAGAAATTAATTTTCTATATTTCTCATAAAAAAATTCTCACAAAGCCAAAGTGTGTTTGAAGGGCTAAAAAGAAGAATATTCACTTCTAATAAAGATGAAAAATCTAGAATTCTAAGTTGTCGTCAAGCGATTTCGGCCAGCCATAATTACAGTATTTTCATGTTAATGCATAAACCCCTTGAAAGGTGTGCTTAAGTGCTAATTATCTATTTACAGCAGAATGGCTTTGGAAATGAAATGAGACCCACTGGTATGTGTGTGTGTGTGTGTGTGTGTGTGTATTTCAAGCATGTTTAACAGTGTTTTTTTTTTAATAGACCATCATCCTAAAAATCTCTGCCTTAAATTAAAAACAAAAGACATTTTTTAATGTGTAAACAAGGTAGATGCATTTCTCTGAAAGGTCTGGACTCTCTGAAAGCTCTTCCTTGTTCATTTTGTGTATTTTGTTCCTTGTCTGGACTTTTTGCTTGCTTACTTATATTTCATCTTGTGCCAAAGGATTCGAGATGGTTTATAAAAACAATAAGAGTAGTAGAATGTTAGAGTATCGATGATAAATTAAAAGCCGAGATTTTAAAAAAAGAGAAATCGTTGCAGCTCAGGGGGAGGGCCTAGCATATCAGCATTCAGGGCTGCATGGGTTGAGCTTTCTGGGTGCCAAAGTGAAAAGGGGGATGCATTCCGCACGTGGCTCTGTTTTGGAGGAGGAAATGTGCCGGCCCTCTGATTGGTCCACCCCCTGCAGCATGTTGGATGTCCATTTCATTCAGCTGTATCTTGAGGACCAGACTTGTGCCCCCATCATTTGTGTGTAGAAGAACCTTGGTAAAGATTTTTGTATTTGAATAATAACAATGACTATTTGTTTAGTGTTTCCCAGTTATGTAAAACATGTCCATTTCTGTCATTCATTTTGTGCTTTCTCACCTCCTGCCCGCCTTCTTTTGCACTGATTGAAGTTTCTTTTTTCCTCTCTACTGGCTTGGAAATTCTACATTCTTTTTTGATTTGTTTAGTGATTACTCATAAATTTTTAATAAGCATATCTGATTTAACTCAGTCCAAAATTAATCTACATCTCCCTTCTTCCCTGAAGATCTCTGGAATGCACCCACCCTGTCCTCTCTTCCATACCTTTGCTGTCTGGTGTCTCACTTCTGACTTGTTGACAGCCCTGCCCTGAAGTTCTCACCATTATCATTATTGTTATCATTTGCTTACCAGGTTGCCCTTGGTTATTTACTTAACAGACGTTTGCGGAGCACTTGTTATATGCTGGGCATGATTCTGGGCACTGGGGATGTGGTGGTGAACAAACAGAACGCAGCCATGGATGCATAGAGCTACCGTGTGTCAAGGGAATCAGGACAAGGGGACAAGGTGGGATCCTCTGATGAGGTGACATTTGAGCAAAGACCTGAATGGAGGGAGCCAGCCACACTCATGTCAGAGGAGGTGTTCTGGGCAGAAGCAGCCGCTGAGAGTCAGGAGTATTGGTGGCACATTCGAGAACTAGCAAGGAGGCACACGGAGAGCCTGAGGGGCGTGTGGGAGAAGCAGCGGCTGGATGGGGGACAGGGACCAAGTAGTGAAGGAAGGTCAGGTGGCTTCTTGTAGGAACGGCACTTGAGAGGGACCTTGGCATTCGGCAGTGTTTGGGCAAGTGAAGTGGGTGCAGGCCTTCCACCTCAAAGGGGCAGGGGAAACAAGGGCCTGAGGCTGGAGCTCCTACTTGCCATTGATTTGCAGTCATTCATTCATTCAACAAACATTTATTGAACACCTTCCTTGTTCTAGACCCTGTGCTAGATGCTGAGGAAAACAAGCGAGACTCCTACCTACTCCAGACACACACAGACAAGAAAATGCAAAGACACGATGGAGATGGTGCGGTGGTGGCCCGTGACCAAGTTAGATCCGTCCAGGTTTAACTCCCAGCTTACTTGCCTCCCAGGTGTGAGACCAATGGCAGGTGACTTACCTGCCTGGGGGCTCAGGTTCCTCATCCGAACAATGGAGGATGGTGTCGCCTTCCTCCCAAGCTGGCGGTTGTGTGGAGGAGAGATGAGGGGTTAGAAAACGACCCCGTGATCCTTCCTCTTTGCCCTGAGGGGCATCTTCACTTGTTAGTGTTCAGTCAAGGCTGTGGGACAGTCGAAGCGGATTGTTGGTTGCTAGAGAAACAGCTGGTTGGTCATCCAAGAGTTGGGGAAGCAAGATTTTCTTACTGGTATATGGTTCTTTCCTTTTCTTCTCACATGGGAAGATGTGTTCAGATAGGAAATAAGCCTGTGGATTTTTTAAAATGTCATTTTCATGCAGAACTTCATTCCAAAACAGGAATAGTCAACAGCCAGAAAATCCCGGCTAGCACAGAATTGAAATATTCTGCCCCCGTGTGCACACACACTTCGGAAATGTCTGGAAGATCCCACTGTTTCCCTGTACACACTGCCTTCCTCCGCTGGCCTCCTGTGCCTGACTCAGCGTAGATTTTGTCAGAAGCTCTGTGTCTAGTTTGGTTTGAAGATTGTGATCACCACTTATGGGGCAGAAACTGCCCTGTCTTACTGTCTTTGTCATTGTCACAGAGCTGCCCCTGCCCGTGGAGTGTCTTCCCACCTGGTTTCTCACTTGATGCTCACAGCCAGCCCTTCTCAGGCTTCAGGTGCAGATGACTCCCCTTCTACTAGCAAATCCCTCCTTTCCAAGACTGTTTAGGTACTTGTGGTCAGGAGTAACACTTTATAGCGTCAGGGCCAACTAAATAAAGTCATGTTTAAGTTGCCTGTGGTATATGAGAACTTGTCCAACATCCTACATTTCATATGCAAGAAACATGTTTTGCTATGAAGTCTTGTTTCCAGGTTGCATGGGAGCTTAGCAACAATAATGACTTCCTCTGGGTGGTGCTTTACAGTTTAAAGGTGCTTTCACGTTGTTCGCTCACTTCTCCTTCACAACAAGTAGCCTAGGTGCTGAGTAAGGTTGTCCCCACTTTACAAATGAGGAGACTGAGACCCAGGGCAGGCACATGGTTTCCTGGACATCCCCTGGGTCCTGGCTGTCAGATGTCTTCCCAGAGATGCCTTCCCTGAACTGATCCTCTCACCCCGCTGACCCTCCCTGTCCAGCTCACTGGCTTTATTTTTCCATACCCATTATCCCCACCTGACCTGGTACTTAATTGTTGATTCTTTTAGTGCCCACATCTCATGAAGGTCCGTTTCTTGAAGGCAGGGATCTTGTCTGTCCTGTGCACCTCTGTATCTTCAGAACCATGGACAGCACCCAGTAGGCGACCCAAACAGTCACATTCTTACAGGACACAAGAGCCAGCGGACAGGATGCAGCCTTTGGAGCAGGCAGGGCCCAGCCCCAGCCCTGCCTGGTCACATGCCTGCTGGGCAGCCTTAAGACAGTCATTACTCTCTTGTGCCTCAGTGTATTCATGCACAAAGTGGGGGCAACATGCTTTCTTTGTAGGGCTGCTGGGAGGGTCGAATAAGACCGCAGTTGGGATCTGCCTAAGCACGTGGGTCTGGAGAGACTCCTCAGGTTTGGATCTTGTCTCCATCTGGCCTTCGGCATGTTGTGTCCTCTCTCCAAGCCTCAGTTTTCTCATCTGTTAAAGAGGGCTGATATCAGGAGGGCTCAAAGAGGCGGGGGTGGTCTGAGGCCAGCACAGGGCCTGGCATGGGATAAACACATAATAAATGCAGCTACTGGTTTTTTTGCAGATAATTGATGAAAGCACCTTTGTGATGATGCCCAGCACAAAGGAGATGCTCAGTGGATGGTAGCTTTAATTACTATTGTTAATATCACCCAAGGATGCTTGCCTTAAAAAAAAAAATCAGGTATTTCAAAGTTAGGATTTAGTTCTTTGAAATTTGTTTTAAAGAAAAGCAGAATTTTTAAAAACATATAGGTTTGTTTCTTTGATTTCTCTTAAGAAGAAGAAGAATTTTCACACCTTTCTGAGTGTGCATGATGCAAATGAAGATCTCAGAGCTTGCAGAAGGCCGACTGGAGCTAATTCTGGGCTGGTTTGACAGCCACGACAGTGAAGGGGAAGCATCGAGTCGACAAAGTGGGGCTTTCTTTGGTAATGCCCCAACCTCTCAAAATAGTCACTTTTGAGACTAACATTTGTCATTCTGGTGTTCAGAAGTTCTTGGTTATCGATCCAACCATGTCCCTTCCCCCTTAACACTCTTCCTTGGTTTCCTGCTGTGTCCTGGGTGAGGTCCAGGCCTTTGGCTGCCAGTCAGGACTGCTCCGGGTGACTCTCACTGTCCCTCCCAGGCACGCCTCCCTGCCCCCTGGCCTACCCCGGGCTTCTAGGTGTTGCCACGTACCTGGCTGGTGGAGCTGCCCACCTTTCGTGCTTTTGCTCGTGCTGGCTACCCTCCCCTGCCTGGTCTGCCTGGGGACCTGCTGTTCACCTGTGTCACCTGTTTCTAGATCAACTCTTCTTATCCGCCCTTTATTTTCAGAGCCTCTCTGGTGCTCTTGGCCAGGGAAAGGAAAAGCCACTGTTGTTTGTGGTTCTCTATGACTGGGCACCACCCCCACTACAGATCCCGAATTGCTGTGTGTGTCTTTGTGACACTAGATGGCAGGAGAAGGGGCTATGTCAGGACCTCTCTGTCCTCAGCTCCCAGATCAAGCCCAGTACTTATTAGGGCCAAGGAAAAGGACTGTGGAATAAGGGGGTGAATAAACAGTGGTGGCAAGATGACTTTAATATATCATCATCCAAAAATGTTTACCTAGCTTTAAAGGTCTTGGTTTTATGAAGGAATATTTAAAAATAGATACCTTCAGTGTCATTTTCAAATACTTATTTCAGTTGCTCTGCCAAGAACATTGCTCTGGGCCATTTGCCCCCTTTAAGTGGTTGTCTGTAGCCAGGAGGCACCCATGAAACCTTTTGGAAAAATGTTCACTTTGTTCAGATACATGGGCCTGTAGCCATGCCTTCCGTACAGGGCCCGCAAGCCCTCGGGGCAGCTGGGAGTTTTCTGGTAGGGTGGAAGCAGGCATAGCCTTCCCACCCCGAAGCTTCTCAGTTAGGACTTTTTGATGAAGGGTGGAAAGGGGGCCAAGACCCTAGTTGGCCTCTTAGACTCTTTCCACCTCTAAGCCTCGATGACATTTAAAATTCTAGAGTTGTTTGCTTCCAAGATTAGAATGACTGGCCTCAGGAGTTCTGGGATTCTAAAGACGGCATTTCCAGGCTCAAGAATGTCAAGAACCTGCAGTTCTGTCTGCTCACAATTCTACATTGTGTGGGATTCAACGTCCTTCATTTTCTTTTTCTAAGACTCTTTTATAATTTAAAGTGTGCTTCCATATACATACATTTGTCACTTTGACCTTTGCTAAGTGCACACTTCAGGGCCTTAAGTACACTCACGTCGCTGTGTGACCACCACCACTATCCAGCTCCAGGTCTCTTCCTCTAGCAAAACTGAAATCCGTACCTATTAAACGATGACTCCCTATTTCCCCTCCCCCAGCGCCTGGCGAACCACCATTCTACTTGCTGTCTCTGCATTTGATTCGCTACTTCCTGAAAGTAGAATCATATGGTATTTATCTTTTTGTGGTTGGCCTACTTCACTGGGCATAACATCCTCGAGTGTCATTGAAGTTGCAGCATGTGTCAGAATTTCCTTCTTTTTGGTGGCTGAGCAATATTTCACTGTATGGGTACAGCACATACATTGACAGACACTCATCCCATTGTACGGTTATCCATTCATCTGTCAATGGACACTTGATTTACTTCCACCTTTTGGCTATTTTGAGTAATGCCGCTATGGACATGGGTATATACATACCGGTGTGAATCCCTGCTTTCAGCTCCTCAGGGGTATATTCCTAGAAGGGAATTGCTAAATCACATGCCAGTTCTATTTTTAATTTTTTTGAGGAACCACCGAACTGCTTTCCACAGTGGCTGTTACATTTTACAGTCCCACCAACAAGGCACAAGGTTTCTTTTGCATTTTTCTCCACATCCTCACCAGCACCAGTTTTCCGAGTTTTTTGTAGCAGCCACCCTAATGGGTATGAGGTGGCACTCACTGTGTTTTGATTTGCATTTCCCTAAAGATCAGCGATGATGAACAGCCTTAAATGTGCTCATAGCCCACTCACATATCTTACTTGGAGAAATGACGATTCAAGTCCATTGCCCATTTTTAAATTGGGTTGTTTTTTGTTGTTGTTGAGTTGCAGAGCTCTTTATATATTCTGGCTATCAACCCCTTATCAGAAATGCAATTTGCAAATATGTTTTCCCATTCATGGGTTGCCTTTTCATTTTGTTGCTGGTGTTCTTTGATGTACAGAAGTTTTAAATTTTGATGTTTTTTTTCTTCTGGTGCCTGTGCTTTTGGTGTCATATCAAAGAAGTCATTGCCAAATCCAGTGTCACAAAGATTTTCTCCCTGTGTTTTCTTTTCAGAGTTTTTTTTTTCATTTTTTTCAGAAAACTTTGCTTTTAAGAGTTTTATAACTCTAGCTCTTACCTTTAGGACTTTGTTCCATTTTGAGTTAATTTTGTATATGGTGTCAGGTAAGGGTCTAGCTTCACTCTTTTGCATGTGGGTATCCAGTTTTCCCAACACCATTGTTAAAAAAACTATCCTTTCCCCATTGAATGGTCCTGGCATGTTTGTCAAAATTCATTTGACTGTATATGTGAAGGTTTATTTCTGGGCTCTCTTCCATTGACCTATATGTCTGTCTTTATGCCTGTACCATTCAGCTTTAATTACTACAGCTTTTTAGTCAATTTTGAAATTGACTTGAGATTCCATATGAATTTTAGGATGGATTTTCTATTTCTGCAAGAAAGATCATTAGGATTTTGGTAGGGGTTGCATTGAATCTGTAGACTGCTTTGGGTACTGTTGATATCTTAACAGTATGAAGCCTTCCAAACCAGGAACGTGGGGTGCCTTTCCATTTATTGGTGTCCTCTTAAATCTCTTTAGCAAACATTTTGTAGTTTTTAAATCTTTCAGCTCCTTGGTTAAATTTATTCCTAAGTATTTTTGATGCTATTGCAAATGGAATTGTTTCCCTTTTTGGATTGATTACTGTTAGTGTCTAGATTTTTTTGCACAAAAAAGTGCAGTTGATTTTTGTGTGTGTTGTTTTTGTGCGCACCTTTGCTGAGTTTTTTCAATTTGTTCTAACATCTAAACTTCTCTTAAAAGTGTTCTTTAAAGTCTGTTTACAGTGGACACAAGATCTTCTCCAAAGTGTTATGTTGTTTAAAATAAAGTCACTCACAAAAGGGGACACTTTGTAAGGACTCAACCATATGGCAAGAGTCTTTTTTTCTTTTCTTTCTTTCTTTTTGAGTAGTGTTTAATGCAAACACTCTGGCATATGTAATGGTCTTGGTGGTGGTGACAGAGGGCGAAATCATGGCCTTCAGTGACAGATGGATCTAGGTTCAGATTCCCACTGCTCTGCTTACCAACTGTGGTTATTTAACCTCACTGAGCCCCAGTTTCTTCATCTGCCAAGCATACTGTCATTTTGTGGGACTGTTGTAAGGGGTAGAAATAGGTCATGAGGGAGCGTGGCTCAGACTTCCCGCAGGTGGTACCTGTGATGTCATCAATGGCTGCCTGACCTGCCCAGATGAGTAGCTGCTTAGTTGAATCACCTGCCTTTAAGCCTGCTTGCCAGCATAATCCCAGCACTTAACCCGCAGAATCTCAGAGGAATCAACCAGTTTACGTTTTCTGTCTGTTCTTTCAATAGCCTTAACTGTGACCTGGTTAGATGTGCTTCTAGGTTTTCAGCAATAGGCAGAGCAAGTGAGAGGTTATATATGTATACAGACCCCCACAGGAAGTCACAATGTGCTGCGAGCTTATGGTAAAGTCAGCAGGCCCCTCTCCAGGCTCCTTGTAAGTCCTGTTTTTCCTAAAGTAGTTAATGCTGTGTTTGCTTGTTTTTCTGTGTGCTCACTGTGGTCCATGCCTGTCTCCTGCCGAGTTTTCAGTGCCTCTCAGCAGTGCGGTGAGCCGTGCTGGGACATCTGTTGGCTCATTTCCCTCATGTTTCTCGAGCCACCGACCTGCTCTGTTCTGGACCGGTTGACCCCCAAGCCTTCAACCACCATCTTCTCCCTTTGCGTTTTTTTCTGGCTTGGAGCCCCTGATTCTGGGATCCCATGACTTTGATTTTCTTGATTTTCCCCCTCATTTTGGTGGAACATGCCCCCTAGTAGCTTTCTGAGAAACAATGCACTGGAGATAGATGTTTGGCAAAGTGTCAGGTCAGACAGTCTTTATTCTGTCCTCAGTCTTCACTGACAGTTTGCCTGGCAGGCGCAGAACTCTGGGTGGCAAATCATTTCCCCACAGAATTTGGAAGGCATTGCTCCATTTTCTTTTAGCTTCCAGTGTCGCTGTTGAAAATTCCATTACTGTTCAGCTGCCCAATCGCTGGCACACGACTGGTTCTCCTGTGGGGGTGTGCCTGGCGATGGGGGGCGGGGGGCTCTTTTTTCGCTCCTTCTGGGCACTCAGGCAACTCTTTTAATGGAGCGCATCTCGTCCTTTATTCCTGGGACATTTTCTCATATTGCATTTTTCAAAATCTCCCTCTCCCCTTTTTTCTCTGATTTCTCTTCCTATAACACACTCGGGCCTCTGAATTTTGTCTTTTCTAGCTTGATACTCACTTCATTGTCTTTTGGTTTTGGTCTCTGGGAGATTTTTTTCAACTTTATCTTTCTATTCTTTAACCAAATTTTAAAATTTCTGCCATGATTTTATTTCTTTTGTTAAGAGCATATTGCTAGAATTCCATGGGTGCGATGTCTCCTATTGTCTCACCAAGGGCATTATTATTTTTAATTTCTTTTCCCCTGTGTCAGTCCCATTCCTCCCATTAGCTTCCAAGCCTGGCTTCCAGAATTTGAGGGCTGAGTGGGAAGGGGCCTGGAGCCCCCAGATCACTATGTGCTTTCCTCCTTTTTTTCATCCCCCAGCCTCACTGCCCACCCTCCCTTGTGACTAAATTCCCCTTCTCCTGGGGAGATTGGAGGTGAAGGAACTGGTAGCTGAATGCATGCAGCGGTGCAGGGACCTGGGCCTACCTGCTCCTATGGGCTCTAGGTCAGACCTTGCACTGGGCCTGCATCCCTGATCCCTGGTCGCAGCTCAGTCTGTGGCTCCACCCCTCCCTTGGCCCCCTTCCAGAACCTTCAGTTTTCTCTGCTCAGCTAAGCAAGTCCACTTGTAACTGTCTGACTTCCAAACCTCTGTCCTAGCAGGGTTGTACCTTTTAGATTACTTTACTGTCGATTTCATGGGGTGTCAGCAATAAGCAGACAAACGCAGGCTTTTGAAATGCCCATCCTGTGTAAGTGCCCTTTTGACCACTCCTCTGACCCTGTTAGCACCCTTCTGGGAGCCCCACCCTGGCACCACTTACACACCTGCCTGGAGGGTCTCAGAAAGCTGAAAGGGCTGTCAGAGGTCAGGACCTCCGAAACACCTCCTTCTGGAACAGATGGGAGCCTGAGGCCCGAGGAGGGGAACGGAAGGCCTCACCCGAGGCAGTAGCAGAGCTGAGGCTGAACTGGGCCTCCTGACCTCCAGCCCAGGGTGCTTCCCATCACTGTGTGGTGCCAGATCTAAGCCCTGGTCTTGGTGCTCCTGGGCTCTTGATGCCTGCTGAGTGAAGCCACAACTTTTGGAGGCTGTGCCCTGACAGGCTGCTCTCTGTCTTAATGATGACTGGTCCCACCCGTGGTGATTAAATTAGCCTTCTGGAACATGCTGGGGCGGACTGCGTGGGAGACCTTTGGTGAGTCCGCCCCTCTGACACCTGTCATCTGGCCTGGATGGATGACAGTACCTCGTGAATTCAGTGAATATGGATGAGCACCTACCTGGGCACAGAAGAGGAACCAGGCAGGTCCACGCTGTGAAGGAGTGCCCAGGCTGGGCTGGACTAGAGCCCCAAGCGTGTGTGAGAGGGTGTTCACGGAAGGCATCTTGGAGGAGGCAGCCCTTGGGCAGACCGATGAAGGGTGAGTTAAGTTGGAATTGACTCAGAAAGAAGGGCAGGGAGTCTCAGGGGGACAGAACAGCAAGAGCAAAGGTCAGGAGGTCTCCAGCAGCCCTGGAGGGCGATGGGAGGGGGGACCCCTGTGGTTGTGGTGTGAGGAGGTCAGAGCACCAACAAGGCCTGGCCTGGAGGGGGCGCCGTAGCCTCAGGTTCTGAACGCAGGTTGCATCCCAGGTTACGGGCCTGGTGGCCTCAGGAGGGACACCTGGGGTCTTGTGGCTGCTCTTTGGGCATGTGTGTTCTGCCAGGCTGTGACTTCTGCGAAGTTCCCGAGAAATCTTTCTGGCTGCAGCAGCCTTATTTTTTGGAGGAAAAACGCAGAAACTTTAAGGTTGTCCCTTTCATCCTAAAGTCACATGTTCTCTGTAGAAGCAACCCAAACACGCATTTAAATATGATTAGGACGGAATATTCCTGTTTTTAAAACATTTCCCAGGAAAAACAAATGTTTGAAAGTTAAACATTTTGGCTATTAGGAAGGAACAGAAGAAAAATTGCATTTGCCTTTTAAACATGGGCATCAGTGTTGAGTTGTGAATCCAGAACCCTCCCTGGCAGGACCCATGGACCAAGTGAGGCTGCCGCTCGGGGTGCGTCTCCACACTCAGGCCCTGGGCCGGCCGACCTCAGTGAGCGGCTGTGTGGCCCCAGGCAGGTGACCCGACCTTCCCGGGCCTCTTTCCTCCCCCATCTTCCCAGCTGGCGTTCCGGACTGCCTAGCGGAACACAGTGCTTAATGCTCTCACAGGCCCCTGCGTGAGGCGGTGAGGATGGCTGACAGCCAGCTTGTCTCAACAGGCCTTGAATGTTCTGTGTTCTGGTGCTTTGACATCTGGGGGCCTTGCTGACCTGGAGGAACCACCCCTACTGGGGTTAACCTACTCTAGGCCTGGTAAGGGAGCCCTTTGAGTGCACCTTTCACGGGCAGAACACACACAGTCCAAGCTGGTCTCCAAGCACCCAGCCACCCCCCTCGTCTGCTCTCACCTTCAGGGCCACGATCCCCCCCAGACAGCCAGGGACAGCCCCTAGGCCCCCGAGCCGGCCTAAGTCATTCAGGCTGCCCAGTCCGAAACCTGCTGACCCTGCCACCCTTTTTTCTTGGAAACCACAGAAAGGCTTCTGCCCAGGTCTCCCCGCCCTCCCTCTGCCTCCTGACCTCCCCACTTCCGCACGGGGCCTCCTGTGGCTCCCGTGCCTTCTATTCTTAGAAATCCTTGAGTGCAGACCTTCTTCTTCATGGCAGTCATTTCTGTGTCTGCGTGTCTTGCCATACCTGCTTAAAACAAATCCTAGTATCCAGAGAAGGCAGAAACCTAGTGCGATCTTTGCAGAACCCCTAAGCTTTCTTGTTTTTCAGATGAGGACACCGAGGCTCCGAGAAGTGAAGGTTTTTCTCTCCAGGCCAGAGAGCTCACAGGAGCTAGAAATGGGATTCAGCCCTCCTGGGTTCCACGGTGTGCACCCAGCCATTCTGCACACTGCCTCTCACCTGGGGTGTCTGGAAGCATGGAATGTAAATTGCTTATCAGAGCACCTAGCACAGGGGGATGCTTAGAGAAAGGGCAGCAAACCCAGAATCTGTAGACACAGTCCATGCATGTGTTTCTGTAACTCACAGCTCAGCTCTTCAGACTTGTCTTCCCTATTCAGTCTACGCACAGAATTCCGTTTCTCTTTGCATCGCCTGCCTGTGTGGCTGTGTGATTCCATCACTGGTATTTACGTACCTGAGCTGCATCGAGACTGAGCGGTAGCTTGAAGCTGAGCCGCGGAGCCTGCTTCATCCCAATGTTATTCTAGACTGTGCGCCATACCCAGAAGTCTGCTAATGTGAGTCTCCCAGACATCGGCAAGTGTTTAAACACAGAACTGTCAAAGACGTACTAAAAATGCAATCAGAGATCGCTCTGCCGTCTCTTTATTCCATCCCCCTCTGCTGTGTTCTGCAAGATGGGAATGGGCGGAAGAGGCTGTAAGTGGGCATTTTCCTGATTGTCACTGCATTTTGAGAACACTAAAACTCCGCCGGGCTCGATACGCCGCTCTGGGAATGGCATAGATTACGGAGAAGCTTGCACATATCTTGTTGAATTTAACAGATTATACAGTTTGGAGGCAGCACTTTCTGTTAAATGGGATGGGTAAGTGTTAGTGATAAAGAATTGTAACCTTTTGGAGGGAGATTAATCTTGGAGGCACAAACGGCAGGGATTTCCATTTGTCCTCTTCTCTGTGTCTGAACACCATGCAAGCTTGGTGCCAGGTGGAGTCTGTGTGGATGCCTGTCTGTGGGGAACATACACAGCAAATGGGAAGTTAAAGCAATATGGTCACCCTTTAGGGCTGGGCTGATTCATACCCAAGGGCCTTTTTACTATGGACACATCCATGGCTAGCAAATGCAGGCTCTGAGATAAGCCGGCTGAGAAGAAAGGAAGCACTGTGGGAAGCCGGCCTGAACATTATCAGGCGGATGCAAATGTACAGCAATGCCCACCAGTTCTGAAAAGCAGGCGTGGGGCAGGGCTGGTTTCTCTGAGGGCTCGGGCTCGCGGCCTGCCTGGCTTAAGAGCTAACCTGTTCTCGTCCACGCTCCACTCTTCCCGAATGTTTTCACGTCGGGCATGTCCCACTAGAGGCTGCTGTGGCCACCGTGCAGCCCCTCCGAGGTGGGAGGCCAGAGTTTACATCTCAGCTCTCTGCTGTCTTGCCGCATGACCTCAGGCAAGGTTCCGCTCCCTGAGCTCCAGGTTCCCCCCTCTGTCCAGTAAGTGGCGTGGACTGGAACCGCTGCGTGTCACTTCTGGCATTTATGTCACGTGAGTCTCGTTCATCAGTGGGGCCCCGACTGCCTCCCCCAGGGTCTGGAACAAGGTTTGTGCTCAGTCAGAGCCTTGTGGACAGCTGACCAGAGTCGGGGAGGGTGAGGTCACAACAGGGTCTGGCTTCAGGGAAGAAAGCAAATTTCTGGCTTGATGGGCTTTTGGGGTTGGCTGGAGGGGTTCTTCTCTTCTGTTGGACTGATTTTGGGGGGGACCCATCTGTCCTCTCTAGGCTGGTGCAGCTACCTAGACACCTGCCTGGAGAGCATGCCTTCTCCTGGGGGTCAGGCATTGCTGGCACCCTGTCAGACACGGGGGAGGCTCCCTCTCTGCCAGCCCTCCTCTCTGCCATTGGGAAGGGACAGCAGCAAAGAGGGACAGAGGAAACAACATTAATCTCCTCTGTGTGCAGAAGAGTTTGTTTTCATCTCATTTTTTAACCCACAAAGTCCTTGCAGATTCGGCCTAGAGGTCCCCAGAACACTCCCCTCCTTCACTGCCCAGATGCAGGAGGGGGCAGCTGAAGCCTAGCAGGATGGCCCACAATGACGGGGCACTGGGCACTTTATCCATAGTCAGGTGGATAATCGCTGCAGGATGACCGGTGCACCTGAAGGCTAATGCAGCCTCCGGCTGTAATAACAGAGGTGGTAGCTCTAGAACACAGGAGGGGCCTTCCCCACCTCACTCTAGGACGGCCAGGCCATGCTAGAGCCTTAGTTCTGGCCCCCCCAACTCCCACTTGCAAGAGAGCTTATCCAATAGGAGACAATTCAGAGATGTGCAGGGAGGGCTGTGGGTGAGGGACACAGGTCTGCCAGGGCGGCTGGAGGAAAAGGAGAGGGATCCAGGGAGACAGAGGTTATTTGGTGTAAAGAAGGCAGCCCAAACTATCTCAGTACGACTGCCTGATTTATAAATGTATGCATCCATATCTGTGCATCCATTCCTCCATCCATGGTCCGTCGCCCACCCACCCACCCACTCCCTGAAAGGCAGTCTGGCATCGTGGTTTGAAGTGCTGGTTCAGGATGAGTTTGATGAGGCCAAGACACAAAGTCTATCAAGTGTCCACTGCCTTCTGTAGTTGCCAGGCGCTATCATTGGTGTGTGTGACCTTAGGCGACTTCTCTGATTCTCGGTTTCCCCAGAAGTAAAGCACGGATGGCCTTACGTAAGTGTCTGCGAAGGGCATACGAGACGGCAAGTCGCCGAGTCCACGAGAACATCCGATGTGTCTGTAGCTGGACCGCCAGCGCAGAAGAGCTTTGGTGTTGGACCATTTCAATGGATGTGCCCCTGCCCCCAAGCCACGTGGCACCTACTTTGCAGGGAGAGACCAGCAGTATTGGAGGGTGTCATGCCATTGGGTTGTGGCCCCTGCCGCATGCCTGGCTTTCTGTACAGGAGCCTTGTACCCCCTTCTTCCCTGGGAGGGAAGAAGCCTCAGTTACCTCCCCTGCCAGGGTGGGAGAATCAGGGAAGTGCCGACGGCTCCCTGTTCACTCCCTGATCCCCAGCAGTTGGGAACCGAGGCCATAAATGAAACTGTAGCGTTGGAGTAATTTGCTAATTTGCTGAAGTAACACCCCCAGTCAGAGGTGAGGCTCCAGCTCCCCCAGCCGGGGTGGTGCTTGAATGGGATAGATGGGTGTCGGGAGGTGGAAACACAGAGAATTGGAACCGAAGGTGATCCGTAGTGGCCACCTCTGCCACCCCCACTGCAGTCTGGGGAGGGGCCCCATGAGGCTCCCAGCTGACTCCGTGGCCTCATGGTGTTGGGGGGATCTGAGTCACTGACCCAGAAGGGTGGGGTCAGCTGCACCAAGGTCCAGCGTCACCTCCCCTGCTCACCTGCTGTGTGACCTGGGCAGGGGCCTGACCTCAGAGCCTCATTTTCAGAAGCTTCCCTGGGGAGTGGAGGGGGCGGAGTTTTACCCAGGGTGGCCAGCCGACGATGGGGTCCAGGATATGGCATTCTTCTCTGCACTGTCCTCCACGATGCCTCCCCAGCTGCTCAGGGCCAGGCAGACCTCCCCCCATCCCCAGCAGCCTGAGCTTTGCTGTCAAGGGGCTCCCTTACAGTGCACCCTGTGGTGCTGTTGGGGCTTCATTTCCCAGACTTCTGGGGACCGAGCTGGGTGAGCAGACGTGGCTACTCCCATGCTAGAGTTCTCCTCCGGCAGAATAGGCGGGCTTCTGGGCGCCCGTGGGCCAGTCCTAACAGGGTGGGCTGTGATGAAAAATAGAAGGATGGGGAGGTGGAAGGGGGTGGAGAGGTCACAGCCACTGTCTGATTGGCAGCACCGAGGGGTGGCAGCCAGGTCTGTCCCTTTCATGTCTCCAGGGACCATGGCAAGGGTCAGAGACCTAAACCCCTGCTGGGGGTGGGCAGTACTTTAAAATGAGTAAAGTGGGCTGCATGTGCATAGTAGCGATGGGTAGGGGTTGGGGCAAATTGACATCTGCTTCCTGTCTAAGGGGGGGCGCAGACCCATAGCACTTGACTAGACCAGGACCTTGAGCTTTTAAAATCGATTTTTAGAAAATAGAAAGAATGACCTTTTATTGGGAATTTATGGGAAAGCTATGGGAATTTATTGGAAAGTTAGGCCAAGTGAAATATGTCTGTGGGTAGTTCCGGCCTGCAGGTAAGCTAACACTTTTTTGAACATTGAAGTTCTCGTGCATTTCTATTCATTATCTTCGGTAATCTCAGAACAGTCTGCGAGATAGGCAATATTCTTCCCATTTTGCAGGTGAGAAAATGGAGGCAGAGTGATATTAAGTCACACAGCTGGTCAGTGGCAGAGCTGGTCAGTGCCTGGAGCCCAGGCCTGTCGTTGTCTGCGGCCTCCATAGTTGATAAATACCAGAGAAGAGAGAACCTGTAGAGAAGTCTGGTGTGGCTGGTGTAGCAGCAATGAGCAAATTATGGTTTTCTGTCTGTTTGGGGGGAGACTTCTGTCTTGCTGCTGGTTCTTTGTGTCCCCTCTGTGGTCAGGCTGGGAGTCAGGTGGCCATCCAGTGTCCATGTGCCACAGCCATAGAGCTCAAGGCCAGACAGAATGTGCAGGTCCCAATTCCAGAGGTCGGGTGGGGGTGCAGGGATGAAGTTTCTAACTGGATTCTAGATGATTCTGTCTCCTTGCAATTAGAATGTAATAATAGATGAAGGTACAGTTACTGAAGCTTTGTGTCACATGGCCACAAAACTTTCCCTGCCCCTTCCCACAGCCTACACAGGGCTGGGAAAACGTTCCTCCTCAAAGAGTCACTGGGGCCGAGTCTGATCACATGGCTGGTGCAGCTGATATAATATTGTGGACATCAGTTCCCAGTGAGGCAAACAGGCCTCAGAACGTGGAGCCGAGGCATGTCCAGAACTGGGTTCCTAATGGAATGCTCACACGGCTCAGCAGGCAGAGGGCGCCCCGCGGTCACGGGTGGGGGGCCAGGGAAGGCCTTTGCCTCCAGGAAGGGCAGTCCCCAGGCACACCTGCCTTGATCAGAGGGGAAACTGAGGCTGAGAAGTGACTTGCTCAGCTGAGAGGTGAGGGAGCTGGGATTTGCCCCAGGGCAGCGGCTCCAAAGCTGGGCGCTATGCCGTGTGTGCCCTCATGGGGGTCATGGTCACCCAGGATTGGCAAAGCAGTGTGAGGTGTGACTCTGTTTCCTCAGGCGGCCTTCTGCTCTTCCTTCTCTGATACCCAGATGCTGGGAGGTCGGGGACCCCTGGGTGGATTCCCTTCCCATCATCCCGGGGCCCCAGGACAGCAGGCCAGAGGCAGAGGCGAGCCGCAGCTCCTGGTGCTTCTGGGAGGGGCTCCGCGTCCAGGCCTTGTTGAGGCACATTCCCAGGCTCTCCCCAAGCAGGGGAAAAGTGCTGGGGTCACACATGCCAGGCTCAGAATCCTGCTCTGTCACCCCCTGGCTGTGCGTCCTCTGGCACATTACACCCGGCTTCATGGGCCTCTGTTTCCACATGTGCACGAGGCACATGATGGACTTGGTGTCTGTGCCCAGTAGGCCTCATACATGTACACTGCAGGGACCCCTGGGACTGTGCCAGCTGGTCACTGTGCTGAGGATTTCAGGAGAAGAGAATGATTTTCTTGCAGAAGCAGACATTTGGCACCGTTTGGTGTCCCTTGTACCGGCTCCTTCAAAAACCAGAAGTCAAGTCATGTAGAAGTTCTGTTCAGTGACCTGGGTCACTTTGTGAAATGGCTTTGGAGTGTCACCCTTTTCCTGCCTGGACATCTGTCTTCCCAAGGCCACTGGCTGGGCTGGCATCCTCACGTGCCCTGTGGTGCTTGCCTGACCCACCAGGCACTCCCCACCCGGGCGGGTAGGGGGGGCTGGGAGAATGCCTTGGGGCTCAGGTTCATCTTCAACATTGCATTTTGCACCCCAACCAGAGCCCACAGGTATCATCACGACCCTTTCTCCAGGCCTGGGGGGCTCAGCAGCTGAGGCTGGTGGGAGGTAGGGAGTTAGGGCCTAAGCTGGGGCCAGGCTGGCTCTAGGGTAGCAGTGAGGACAGGGGTAGGTGGCAGTTCGCTGGGGAGGAAGGGCCATGGTAGCTGTGGGCGGCTGTCCTGGAGCACAGCCCATGGCTACGTCACCCTGGAGGCAGTGTACACGCCTGCTCGGGCATCTGCGAGGTCAGGTCGGGCCCCAGAGAGAGGGGAGGGAGGCCAGCATGGAAGGACGTGAGCATGCAGCAGAGCTACAACGGCCCTGTTGTCAGTGTACGGTGCGCATCGGCGGTTTGTTTTGATTCTACTCAGACTTCCTTTTGACTTTGAATTGCATGGCAGAGGGGCCGGGCACTGTGCTCTTTACTGACCTGGGCTCTGCAAAGAACTTGCAATTTCTGTTGGAACATCGAAGCTAACAGGTCAGGGGCTCCAGGTGGTGAGGAGCCTGGGACAGTGAGGCTGAGGATGGCTAGGGCTGGGCGTCCAGGGCAAGGTCTCCTTCCAGTGGAAAAGTGGCAATGGAGGCAGGAAGTCCTGAGGAAGAGGCCAAGCCCTCTGTAGCTCAGAGGCCTGGAGGAGCCTGGCCAGCCTCCTCCCACTGGCCCCAGGCTGGCAGCCTGTCCCCTCGCTGAG
Organism: Manis javanica; assembly: GCF_040802235.1. Taxonomy (NCBI): domain Eukaryota; kingdom Metazoa; phylum Chordata; class Mammalia; order Pholidota; family Manidae; genus Manis; species Manis javanica. The sequence goes on from NC_133165.1 coordinate 113,981,990, forward strand.
GCCCAGGCAGGCAGGCTGCAAGGACAGGGCCTGGGCCTCTGCCGCTTCTCAGGGCACCGGCCGGGGAGCAGGGGCAGCTCTCAGCGGTATCTGGGGCTGTTGCCTGCCCTCGTCCCTGCATGCGTAGTGGCCTCTGGAAGGCCAGCGGCGGTGCACTGTGTCTGTCCATGTCCGCCCTGCAGGCAGCCTACCCTACGAGTACAAAATTGTGATTGCCGGCAACCACGAGCTGACCTTCGACCAGGAGTTCATGGCCGACCTCATCAAGCAGGACTTCTACTACTTCCCATCCGTGTCGAAGCTGAAGCCGGAGAACTATGAGAATGTGCAGTCTCTGCTCACCAGCTGCATCTACCTGCAGGACTCGGAGGTCACCGTGCGCGGCTTCCGGGTCTACGGCTCGCCGTGGTGAGTGCACCAGCACCGTCCTGACCCACCGGTCGGAGCTGGGGGGCTGAGGCCGGGTGAGCAGAGGGTGGTAGGCCTGGGAGCAGCAGCAGGAGCGTGGACACAGACCTAGAACTGCATCTCAGCTCTCCCCTCGCCTGCTGTGTGACCTTAGGCAGGTCACTGTCACTCTCTCAGCCTGGATTTCCCTCTAACTGGCATATAGTGCTGTCAGCTAGCTGTGTCCCCTATGCCGTACTATTTCACATACAGATAGATACAAATATCCCCACTTTCTAGATGAGGAAACAGACACCAAGAGGGTGAGGACCCTACTAAAGGTCACACAGCTCGGAAGGGGCAGAGCTGTGATTAATTCCTGGCATTGTGGTTCCAGGAACCCTGCTTTCAGCCATTACGCTGTATGCTAGGGGTCTCCTATCTCCCCAGTGCACAGAAGGTGCAAAGCTGGGCAGGCGGTGATCAGCCAGACTGAGGAAAGGCAGTTGGGATTTTCACGAAAGGCCGAAGGCCTGATTCACGGTGCTGGGGACAGTTGTTCAGATCACAGGTATACCTGGAGCCCTTATTCCTTTTTGGGCATTTTGAATGATCAGGCCTCACCCCTGGGCTCACCTGGCTGGGTGGGGCGCAAGGTGAGAATAGCTCATGACGGTCAGTGTGATGGTCAGTGGGTCCATGAAGCTCCGGTGATGATGACAGGGACAACAATGGCGATGGCGATGGTGAGGACGATGGTGATGATGGGGTGACGATGATGGTGATGATGGTGGTGGTGGTGGTGATGGCGGTGATGGGATAGTGATGATAATGCTGATGATGGTGATGGCGATGGTGATGGTGATGATGAGGGTGATGAGGGTGATGAGGGTGATGGTGATGAGGGTGATGAGGGTGATGAGGGTGGTGATGGTGATGGTGATGAGGGTGATGAGGGTGGTGATGGTGATGATGAGGGTGATGAGGGTGATGAGGGTGGTGATGGTGATGGTGATGAGGGTGATGAGGGTGATGAGGGTGATGAGGGTGATGAGGGTGGTGACGGTGATGGTGATGAGGTGTGATGATGGTGATGGTGAAGGTGAGGACGATGGTGATGGTGGTGGTGATGGCGGTGATGGCGATGGTGATAGTGATGGTGAGGGTGATGAGGGTGATGGTGATGAGGGTGAAGATGAGGGTGATGAGGGTGATGAGGGTGATGAGGGTGATGAGGGTGATGAGGGTGATGGTGATGAGGGTGGTGATGATGAGGGTGGTGAGGGTGATGAGGTGTGATGATGGTGATGGTGAAGGTGAGGACGATGGTGATGATAGGGTGAAGATGATGTTGGTGGTGGTGGTGATGGCGATGGTGATAGTGATGATGAGGGTGATGAGGGTGGTGATGAGGGTGATGGTGATGATGAGGGTGATGAGGGTGGTGATGCTGATGGTGATGAGGTGTGATGATGGTGTTGTGATGGTGATGAGGGTGAGGATGGTGATGGTGAAGGTGATGATGAAGATGGGGTGGGGATGATGGTAGTGGTGGTGGTGATTGGACGACGATGATGATGGTGGAGGTGGTGTTGATGGTGATGATTGAGAGGAGGTGACAGTGATGATGATGGAGGTGGTGTTGGTGCTCATGGTGGTGACGGTTAAGATGGTGATGATGGCGGCAGCAGATCATTCCCAAGAAATTTCATTAAGCTGGTCCCTGGGCTGAAGTCTCCATAAGCATTGTCTCTGATCCTTGCTCAGCCCTGTGAGGACTGACTTATTGTCCCTATTCTATAGGTGGACAGACCAACTGGCCCTTTGAGGCCCACTTGGCAATAGCCACAGTGTGTCAAGTGCTGGCAGGGTCAGGAGGGTACCAGAAACAGGGGGGGAAAGCACAGTGGCCTGAAAGTGTGGCTTGATCCCAGAAGGCTTCCTGGAGGTGGTGGGGTGACCTGAACCATTAGGGAAGAAAAGGGCATCACAGGCCTCAAGCCGGGCCATCAGCCAGAGCAGTGCATGTAGGGAGGTTGAGAGGTAAGTTGGGGGCCCATGGGGACTTTATGGGGGTTTCAGGGAGAGCTGCTATCCACATGGTGTGTCTGGGAAATCCCTGGCTGCCCTGCTTAATGCCACATGGTGAGCACTGGGGGCAGGAGGCTGCGGGTGGGTTTACGACCTGGTCCCATCCTGCCAAGGCACCCTCATGGGGCAGAGGAGGTGCCTGCTGTCATCTGCCTGGCCCTTACAATTACAGGGTCTGATGACCCCTCCCTGCAGCCTGTGATGTCCCAGACAAGGATGGGTGGGGCACCCAAGGATGTGACAAGCTGGTGCCAAGGACCCCAAGGCACCAGGTGGTGAGGAGGTGGCTGAGTCTGCCCGGCAGGCCGCTGGAGCCCAGAGCAGGAGAAGTCTGGTCAGGCAGAAAATCAGAAGAAGGGCATTCCAGGAGGAGGGGCAGTGCGAGCAGAGGAGAGCCTGGCACGTAAGGCACAAAGGGGGGGCCGGCAGGGTTGGAGTGAAGGTCTGTAGGTACCCAGGTGGGGAATCACATCGCCCAGTGGTTTTCAACACCCTCTCTCCCCACATGCCCTCACACATATGCAGCCCTTTTTTTAAAAAAAAAGTTACATTCTGTAGAAGTCAGTGGCATGACTTTGGAACCAAATTGCCTGGACTCAAATCTTGGCCTCATTTCTTACGGGCTATGTGACCCTGTGTGAATCACTTAACTTCTCTGGGCTTCAGCTTCCTCTCCTGAAAAATGGGAGGGACAGTGCCTCCTCCGGAGGGTGGCCGCCCAGGCGTCAGGAGGGTCCAGCTGAGCACGGTGCCTGCACCAGGAAGCTCCCCGGGAGCCATCAGTCCTGTTAGTTGCTGCAGAGGCTGGCCTTCCGACACGGCCTTGGCAGGAGCCCAGGATACGGAGCCCAGGGTACAGGTGGCAGACAGCAGGGAATGGGGGCTTGCAGGGATCTCCATGCCCCACCACATCCCCCTGGAGTGACTCCGGGCACCCCTCAGCTGGGTGAAGAACCCCTCTGTCGGCTGGCTCTGCAGGCTCCGGGGGAATGAAGGGTGAGACTGCTGGGCCAGCCGTGCGGTCCCCTCCACCAGCTGGAGGCTGAGGGCTGGTGTGCCGAGGCCCACGTGAGGCCGGCAGCTGGTCTGGCTGTTGTCCAACTGCTCCAGGCTTGAGCCACCAGGGGTCCCTGCCTTGGGCTTTTGTGGCTTCCAGCCTGGACATTTCTGAATTTTTCCTTTGAATGCTTCCCTTTGGCCTGAGTGCTTTCTCGACATCCTTTGCTGTCGTCTGAGCCGGGGGCACACCCACTGCCCCATGCCCAGCTGAGCCCAGCATAGACTGTGGGAATGGGTGGGGCTGCAAGATCTGAGGAGAGCTCGGTGAGATGCAGGAGAGCTTCCTGGGGAAGGTGTATCTGAACGGAGGTTTCCATAGGCAGTGGAGGCAGGGGGAGAGCCCGTTACATCCCAGGCCCGCCAGACTCCTCCTGGATGTCGCTTCACAGCCTGTGATGCTGAGGGCTAAACAGCGCCTCGTCTCCACCCCACACGCAGGCTGTGAGCTGATTTCCAGTCACCACCCTGGCATTTCTCAGGCCCCATCTGGGCCTGGGAGCGGGAGGCAGGAGGCAGGAGTTGAGACTTATTAGCTGGACAAGTGTCACTAAGTTTCCCACAATGTGAGCTAGTTGCTTGCATTTGCTTCTGTGGCACCTGTGTTCCTGGGAAGGCCCCCGAAAGTCGCAGCAACGGCAGGGCCCAGCAGTTGGGTGGTGAGTGAAGGGATGTTCAAATGGGGGTACCACCTGTTTCAGCTGAGTGACTTTGGGCAAGTGTCCTCGCCTCTCTGGTCCCCTTGAATAGTGGAGATGATCTTCCTGCTGCGAGGGGTCGTGCGGTGCGGATGAAGGCCTGGCCCAGCGCGAGGCCCTGAAAGTTGGCCATGGATGCTGCTGGGGGGCCCCTCTGTTCCAGCTGATACCTCGACAGCCCCTGAGGCAGGGCAAGGCCTGCAACCGCCTCATTTTATGGGAGGGCAAGCAGAGGCCCAGGTGAGGCTGTGGCTTGCCCAGGGCCACAAAGTGAGTGGTTCTGCAGACTCGTCCGGGCTCCTCCTGCTCTGGAAAGGAAGCTATTTGTTGTTCCTGTGTGAGCACCTGTTGGGCGCTGGGTCTGGAACAACAGATGCCGCCAGGTCCTGGGCTCTCCCAAGAGCCTTCTGTCGCACACAGGCCTCCCAGGCCCCGCGAGGTCAAGGGATCGAAATGAAGTTCTCATGGCCTCCCGCTAATGGGTTAATTCATTCGTCAGGACTCTGTTGTGTTCCAGGCACTGATCTAGATCCTGGGATCATGCCATGAGCCGGGCAGACGCGGCCCCTGCCTTCCTGGTGTTGACATCCCACAGGAGACACGTCAGCCCCCTAATTCCTTGGTTCACTAAGGGCTGTGGAAGAGAAGCCCTGGGAGCTGGGCCATGGGAGAGCCAGAGGCTGAGAGACACGACAGCTGCGGGGCACCAGGGAGGGTGTGACAGGCGGAGGCCAGCAGGCCGGAGGGGCTGTGGGCGTTCTGGGGGCTGAGTGTGGCTTCCAGGCCTGGGCCGGCCCGGAGAGCAGAGGCAGCGGTGGGGCAGCCAGGCAGCGCTGCCTGGGGCCGTTGCTCTGTGCTCGCAGCTCTTAAGGGGTCACAGCTCCCTCTGCCTGTAGTCCTGCGTCATCAGCCCCTGGGGACCTGGGGACCTGGCGTGTCACACGCAAGGCCTGGAAGGGAGACAGTGCTCGTACAGGCAGGCTGGCTCCCCTGGCGACACACCTGGCAGGTGTCCGCTGCTCAGCCTCTTCCTCCCTGTCTGACCCGTGACTCACTCTCTCCGAGCCTCTGTCTCCCATCTGTGCAAGGGCCTGCTGCACAGCCAGGGTCCTCTCCGTGGCATCCCCAGGAGAAGCCACACAAGGGCAAGTGGCATTAACCAGCCCCTAGGAAGGTGTTCACAGGCAGAGAACCTCCTGGCCTGGCTGCCAGTTCTACCTGGCATGGGGGTTAGTTGTGCAACCCCCCAGCCATGGAGGTTCAGGCAGGTGTGCTCAGCGCCCACACCCCCCACCCCGCCCTGGCACAGGTCACTGGGGCATATGGCAGCTCATTAGGAGGGGAGGGCAGCAAAGCCGACTGTGATTATTATTAAATTCAGATGTTCGGGTTTTCCTTTTCTCTTCCCTGCCCTTAACATATTGGCTAACATGTGGAAGACAGGCGACATTCTTGCTTTAGAAGCATAATCATGCCAGTAGGAGGGGATCAAGGTTTGAATAACCCACTAGCCATGAGTGATGTGATATCAACGGCATCTGGGGCATGTGGGCAAGGCTGGCCCAGGCCGAAGGGCAGACCTGGTCTGTGTGGCCCTCAAAGACAGAGCAGGGACACAGGAGGCGGTGCCATGAGGCGAGTTCTTATCAGTATGGGAAGGAAGACTCACAGGCAGGAGCCCCAAATAGAGATGATGTGGCTTTACTGAGCCGTGAGCTGCCCATCACACAGGGCATGCAGTCGAGACCCACTGTGCTTGGGCCCAGATCCTCCCCAGCCCCTGCCTGCTTCGGGCACCACAGTTCCTCTGCCTGCAGCTGATGATCCCCCCACAGAGGGATGCCCGGGAATGCTCTCTGGGGGAGTCCTGTTGGGACCAGGCTTGGGAGGGCAGCGATGTGACCGGGCTGCCGTTGGTATGAGGACAGTGCCGTGCTGGCTTGTCTGTTCCCATTCCGCCCTTGCAGTGGCCCTGTTCTGATGGGGCCCCATTATTAACCCCATCCAGCAGGAGTCGGTGAGACAGAGAGAAAATAATCTTTAGTATGAGTGTGTCCCATATTTGGTGTTTATATTAAAAATTATTTTTCATTGATCTGAAGTGCAAATTTAATGGGGCCTGCTGTATTTCACTTGGCCACCCGCATCCTGAGATACTTGGGTTCTGCCTGATCTTTGAACTTAATGAAAGTAGACTCATACTGTATATGTTGTATTGCATCTGCTTTTTATGCTCAATATTATATTTTTAAGGTCCTTCCCTATCACCATGTCAGTTATAACTGGTTCTTCTCTCATTGCTGTGTAGGATTTCATGGTATGACTGTACCACAATTATTTATCCACTCTGCCCAAACCTGACCACCCTTGCTTTGGGGTTGTTATAAGTAATATCGCTATGAACATTCTTGTCCGTAACACACACACACACACACACACACACACACACACACACACACACACACACAGGAATGGAAGGGTCAGGTTATAGACCTCTCAGTTATTCAGTAGAACTGCTAAATGGTTTTTCAAAGTGATTATGCCAATTTCTTCCCCCACCAGCCTTATCTTGCCTTACATCCTTGTCAACACCTGGCATTGTAGGACTTGTAAATTGTATCCGTTCTGGTGGGTGGGTGCTGGCGTTTCAGGGTGCTTTTCATTTGCATTCCCTTGATGATGGGTGAGGCTGCGAATCTTTTATTAGCCACTTGATCTCTTCTTTCGTGAAGTGCTCAAGTCTTTTGCCCACTTTGAGAAATGACTGGGTTGTCTGTTTTCTTGTTAGTCTGTAGAGATTCTGTATGAATTCTGAACATGAACCTTTGTCAACTGTGATGTTACAAGAAACTGTCTCCTCTTGACCTGCCTTACCTCTCTCTTGCCTGTACCTTCGGATGACCAGAAGTTCTTAATTTTGGTGTAGTCAAATGTATTCGTGTGAGTGCTTTTCGTGTTCAGTTTAAGAAATCTTCCCTTCCCCGAGTCAGGAAGATGTTTCCATATTTCTTCCAGAAGCTTTGCTGTTTGCCTTTTATGCTTAGCTGTTAGACCCCCAGGCATCGGGTGTGTTGATGGTGTGAGGTAGGGATCCCATTTTGGGTATGTCCACCTGGACACCCACTTGGCATCATGTGCCATGTAAAGGAAGTGTCTCTGCCACCTTTGCTCACACACCGGGTCTGTGTCTGGGCTCTCCCCTGCTCCTTCAGTCCACTTAGCTCAACTACACTGTGCTAATCACTCAGGAAATCCATTTCTTTCATGTGTCTTTCCTTCCATGAGAATCGCTCCAGTGCCTAGTACAGTATCTGGCTCATCATAACAGTATTTGTTGAATGGGTGGATGGGTGAGAGACAGATGGACAGATGCCGGGCTGTGGGGACCGAGCTAAATCAGGCCCGGCCTGGTCTTCCAGCGTCTGCTTTTCCCCTCCCCCAGGCCCCACGTCCTTGCCCTGTAGGCTTCTCCCTCCTCCTTGGGGCTGGCCTCTCACCGTACCGCCTCCCGGCTTACCCCACTGCCCATCACCCCCAGGCTGAAGGCCCAGTGTCCCTGTCCCTGGATCCCACCCCCTCCCAGAACCCAGCTGAGGCTCAGTTGCCACATCCCCTGGTCTGTACAGCAAGGGGAGAAGAGAGTCCTGTTAGGACCACCGTTTGTGCTGACACTCTCCCAGGGCACTGCGACTCCCTCGGGCATAGGGAAGCCCTTGCTGCCCCTCTTGGGCACAGAGTTGGCACTGAGCCCTCACAACAGTGGCTTAGAGGAAGGGCTGGGAACTGGGCACTGAAGAGGAAGGACTCTGCTGCACAAAATCCTAAGGGTTAAAAAAAAATCCCGTATACATACCGTATTCATTTGTGGGTTTTGGACACATTTTTTATTCTCATTTAACTGAAAACGGCCTTGATTAAAAAAAAAAGAAGGGAGGGAGCCAATGAAATTGGCATGCAGCTATTCCATCTGCTCTAATTACTTCTGGTATTTTGAAAGAAGAAATGTAAACCTGCTGAGACATTAAACTTTGAGAAGTGGCTGCCGGCCGTAGTGGGGCGTCTGGGCGGCATTGGGCTCTCAGCTTGGGCCAGGCAGAGGTGTCGGAGTGTCCTGCACGCATCCCGGTGGGCAGGGCCAGCTGTGGGATCTTGGGTCAGAACCTGGGCTCTCTGTGAGATGACGACACAGTGCCAGCCTTGGCCAGGTGCTGGTGGGCCACCACAGCCAGGCCAGCTTTGCCGTGATGCCCTCGCTCCTCGGCCACACACCCCCACCTCAAGGCCGCCACCCTTTCCGGGAAGCTGGGTGAGCCCGGCTTGACCCTACCCCCACCCTGCTCTGTGCTGCCTCGCCCGCGGGCCTTCTTCCTGGCTCTGCGTCAGGAGTGGGTGCGTCTGGGACTCAGCTCCAAGCACCTGGCCTGGAAAACTTTGCTCTCTCTCTCAAGATCTTTTTAATGAAAAAAACAAAAAATGTCACCTACTTTTTAGTTTCCCTCCAGCACCTCTCTGAGGGTTTGGGTGCTTGTAATTCGGGCTGCATGCTCATGCTCTGTGAGCAACATCTGGGCAAATATGGGGATGCTTGGTTTGGGAGTGTAGCCAGGTTTGGGGGTGCCCCTCAGGGAGGATGTGCTGCCTTGGTCTGTGGGTGTGCAAAGCCAGGGACAGCTTTACTTTCACATCTTGGCTCGGGGTGCCCGGGCCCCACAGACTCGGCCGCTTGAGGATCACCCCGCTCAGGGGCCGGCCGTCTTCCTCTCTCTGGTGGAGGCTTCCTGCCTCCCTGAGGCCAGCGGGCAGCCTTCCTGGATCTCCTTCCCTGCTGCCCTCCGGGGGCCAACTTCACGGGGTGGGGGCTGCAGGCCCAGCTACCCCCCTTTGAGGCGGAGGCTTCCTCTCTCGTGCCTGGTTCAGGGCTGCAGTGCGAGCGCATCTAAGGCTGTGTCTGCTCCGTTTTATCTCACATTTCTAGGTGGTTTTAGCAGAGGCCGTAGCCTTCCTCTGATCAGGCGAGAGAGGCACAGGCGTGCCCCCCCTTCAGTACCTTAGACCCTGCACTCAGCACCCTCCCCGAGAGCTGCTGCAGACTGCCCTGCCTGACAGGCCCAGCAACACACGGGGCAGGCTTATTCTCACCCCCGTTGTACAGAGGGGTAGGGCAAGGCTTCCAGCCCAGGTGGTGGCCTTGGTCAACTCTGGGGGCGGCCAGCCCTGACCAGCCTGGTGAGCAGCCTCCTCGGCTGCTGCATCCTGGCCTGCTCCTGGCACTGCCCCTCTGGCAGCTGCAGAACCCAGACGGGCTGGCCGCGGGGGCCCTGGGTTCTGGCTGGGTAGTGACTCTGCCTCCTCCGCCCCGCGTCCTGCGTCCGTTAAGTCAGGCCTGGGTTCTCCCCTCCCCGGGCCATGTGAGGGCCAGGGAGTGAGGAGGCCCAGAGCCCGGCTGGGGCAGCAAGGGACCATGGGGCCATTGCCCTTCCTCCCCATTTGGAGCCCAAGTCAGGTCAGGAGTGGCTGGCCTGGGTCTGTTCAGGGGAAGCCGCGAAGCCTGCGTCCAGACTGACGGAGACCGCGCCTAAGCGTCGGTGCCCCCTGGGCCCTATGACAGTGACAAGCGGGGCTTGGTAGCCAGCCGGCGAGGGCCAGGCGTGGGGTCCCTCAGGCACTTGCCAGTGTCCCCCACCAGCGGTCCCATTGCTGCTCGTGTCCTTTCTCCTTCCTCCACCTTCTTACACACGACAGGCAGTTGACAAATTCTGAAGTCGGGAAGAAATTCCTCAGTCTCTGGCCCCGCGCTGTGTTGCCTTTACACACACGTGCCCACACGCCCACACACAGGCACACACAACCTCACACCCACATGGGCATCTCACACCCCCTCCCTGCTCACGTACACACTTGGATTTCTCTCGCCTCTTTCCTATCCTTGTCTCTCTTGATTTCCCGATGTTGTTTTCCTTATGGAGGCCCCTCAGCACACATACGCACGCTGCTCTACGTGAGATTGATGTTTGAAATGAATCATCCGCCTTCTCAGCAGCAGAGTCCCAGCGAAACAGAAGCTGGGTGGCTGTCCACCTTGGAAGGGTGCAGGGAAGTTAATTAGGAATGACAAAGGACTCTGTTCCTGGTTCTACTTATCCTGTTGCCGACTTGCCATAACTGTTGTATGGCCGGGCAAGGTGTGTGACTGACAGTCCTCGGGGACGGCCGGCTCTCCGTGTGGCCCTGCCCCTTGCAGGCAGCCCTGGGCTCACGGGCCTGGCAGTGGGGGTGGCCCTGAGGAGCATCCCCAGGAGTTGGAGGACCGCCTGTGGGGAGAGGGGGTCAGTTCTCGATCCAGGAACCCTGGCGCATCACTGGCCTCAGCCTCGCTTTCCCCTGCTGGAGACGGGAATACAGCCTCGCTGGGACGCTGAGAGTCCGGGAGGCACTTGGGGGCAGTGATTAATGTCATCTCTCCTGAGATGCTCTCAGTGTCAGCTGTCTCTGAGAGGGGCCCAGGAAAGCCTGGCCTTTGGGGAAGGGGGCTGCTGGGGTGGGAAGGACAAGCCGTCAGGGTCAGGCCTGGAGGGGGAGGGGCGCGGCCCAGTCACGCCTGCCCAAGCGCTCAGGGGCTGCTGTGGAGGGGGGCAGGGAGGGGGGAGGTCAATGGCCTGCACAGACCACAGCTCCCACCCCTGTGGAGTGAGGGGCTGAGGGGAGGGGTCACCTGCCCACCCTGTTAGGAACCTGGGTTCACACTGGGGGAAACCATTTAATGACTGGCCACAAGGTCATTTATACTGGCTAAGTGGGCTTAATTAGTGAGCGAACACCCGTGTGGAAGAGGCTGCGCCTTCTACCTGGCAGGCAGCCACCCTCCATTGCCCCAGCCAGGGGACGAGTTGCCTGGGGAGGCTGGGGTTTCCTAGGGGTGGGGAGTTGGGAGGCAGCAAGCGTGTGAGCACCCCGGGCCTGGCTTTGCCTCTGCGGCCTCGTCTGTGAAGTGGACCCTTGGTTTCACCTGGGAAGGTCATGGGCGGGTGAGAGAGCAGGTGTGAGAGTTCCTGTTCTTGGCCTGTGGGTCTTGGGCTGTGCTGCCGGGGGTTCTGGCGAGGGCTCCCATCGGAAGGGTGCAGAGAGTTGAATGCTTAGTCCTTTCCCCTGCCTGCCTGCCAGGTAGAGTGCCTGCCGGTTCATTCTATGGTCCATCAGCCATTCATTCATTGGTGCCCACCTTGAGCAAATCTGCCTGCGGCCCACCTGGGCGCATCCATGTGTTTGGGCTGGAGGGACTGGGGGACGATTTGACCTGGGCCTGCCGGAAGGAGCCGGCAAGGGGGCTGTCACTGCAGGAAGGGACACCTGTGCTCGGGGGATGGAGATGACCCAGTCCCTTGGACTCCAAGCGGAGGCTCGGAAGGGCATTTTAGATGGCTGGTACGGCGTGAGCTAAAGCCTGGAGGAGAGGCTGGCCTGGGCCCAGGAAACGGAAGAGGACTGTTGTGTCAGGGCGGTGATTCGGCAGGAAGTCTGAGCAGTGGATCCAAAAAGCTGGGCTGGGGCAGAGCCCAAGGGACCTGCATGCCAGGCATGAGGGCTGGGCTGTCCTGTAGGCACTGGGGAGCCAAAGCAGGCTTTGGAATCACACGGGGGGACAGATGAGGGGTGGGGCACAGACCAGAGGGTGGAGCTTGGACCTGGCAGGGGACATTCGGGAGCTGCTCAGAGGGGCAGGCGGTTACCATCGAAGAGATGGAACCTGTGGCCCGGCCACACCAGCAGGGTTCCCTTTATGCCAGCTGCTCCTTGGTTACATGGTGCAGGGGCCAGGAACCCTGGCCCAGGTTCCTCTTGCCGCCTGTGTGTCCTCAGACACACTGCTTGACCTCTCTGTGCCATCACTGCCTCATCTCTAAAATGGGGCCCCCCCAACAGCTTTGTCCTGAGATTAATTGGGCTAAGATGTGAAAATGCCTGGGAAAGCAGGGTTTGCTAAGGAAGGGGAGGCGGGATTCCTGGTCCTGTTTCCATAATGCAGGGGTGGAAGCAGAGGGCACAGGCCCCAGAACCTGCTGTCTGGGTTTGAGCCCTGGCCATGTCACGTGGTCACCAGGGAACCCTGGCCTGTCTGTGTACCTCTCTGCACCTTGGTTCCGGCACCTGTAAGGTGGGGTGGTGATGGCAGCTTCTGCCCTGGAGAGGGTGTGAGGGCCGGGCGCTCGTAGAGGGCCTCGGGGCTGGGCCCGAGTGGTGTCCTCCTCCAAGCCACCTGGGCGTCCTATCGCAGGAGTGCCCCCTCCCCCACTGCCCTCCTGGGCTCACTCCCTGGCCTGGGTGCACCCCTGGGCCCAGCCCCACCCAGGGGCACCCCAGGCTTCTACACCCCCACGCCCAGTGCCCCCAGGAAATGGGGTGGCTGTGGGCCTGGCTAATGGAAGGACCCCCCCCACGCACCGCAGGGGCCTGAGCACCTACCTGGGAAGACGATAAACAGCGCAGGGCGGGCTGTGCTTCAGCGTTTCCCACAGACAAGTATGGCCCCTCCCATCTGCTGTTAGGGAGATGGATTCACGCTTCAGGGGGAAACTGTTTAATGATTGGCCACGAGGAGGTCATTTATATTGGCTAAGCGGGCTTAATTAGACTGGATTCGAAGGTTACCATAAGCGCACCAAAAAGCTGTCAAGGGGTTAACCTCTGAGCACTTACAGTGTAGTCAGCGCTCTGGTAAAGCTTGAATTAATTTTTCCCATGGGTTTGTTCACATTCTAATTTTCAACTAAATGAGACATCTGTTTCAGAAAAGGAAAATTTGCTCTGGTTGTCATGGCAACTATCATTCTGTAAGAAAATTATTCCAATGGTTACTTTAGAACAGAAAGACAGAAATTCAGGCTATAAAGCTGCCTCCCACCGCTCAGTCAGAATTCGGATCCCTCCAGTCTCCTCGGGGTCCGGGCGCGTCCCAGTGGTGGGCAGCATCCTCAGGTGGCGAGGGCACCTGGTCCAGGCGCCAGGTTGCCCTGGAGATGGGGCCCCGTTGCTCCCGGCCTCGCATGGGGTGTTCACGGGTCTCAGGCCATGGCTGCCCCCAGGTGGCTCCAAGGGCCATGCTGGGCATGGAGAGGGCCAAGTGACCATATGCATAATGCTGGGGTCATCTAGGCCGGCTTCACCTTGAGGAAGGACCAGGGCCACCCCCTTGTCTTCTCCTCCCACTACAGAAACCCTGAATAGGCCGCGCACAGGAGAGGCTGCGGGCTTTCCAGGCCCTAGGGGCTGCTCCAAGGCCTCCAGGAGGCGAGGTCACCCTGCAGAGTGGGTCCCAGCCAGCAGGCCATCCAGCCAGGGAGTGTCTCCTCTGGACGTTTTGATGCATGATTTGAGTCTTTTTGCTTCCCCCCAAATTTCAATAAAAGCTAGACCCTCACCTTCTGCACGGACAGAGCTGCTGGGTATTCAGAAGCCATCCTCATAGGGCAAGTGCAGTTTAACCCTCCTAAGCCTCCCCCACCCCTCCTTTCCTTCCTCTCTGCCCAGCCAGCGGGGCACAGCTTCCAGCTGACTGAGTCGAGAAGGACTCCAGCCTCGGGGGTAAGGCCTGGGGGCCCAGGCATCATGTCCTGTGGGGTAGGAGCCAGTGTGGACGAGGTGTAGTGACCAGCCTGGGCTCTGAACCAGGGTGTCTGATGCCAACCTCGGTGCCTTTGAGCAGCCTTTCTGGCATCCCTGGGGGCAGGGTGGGTTCCAGCTTCCCAGGACTAGAGGTGATGAGTTTTCAAGCACCAGGCGGGCGGATCTGTGGGGAAAATGCCACCCCCAGTGGAGGCTCATTAGTGCTGGGTGAGGTGGGCAGGTGGGAGCTCCTGGGGTTCTGTGGGGTCTCTGAAAGCTTTCTAAGTGTCTTTCAAAAGCCACCCCTTGCTGTGGCTCATGGGAAACCACATGCCTTTTCAACATACTGATGAAGAGGCCTTGTCCCATCTTGTAAATATTTGATTAGATTTTGAAAACTGGATCCTGTGTTTGGAAGGCGGCACCAGAAACGCATCCCTCCTTTTCCTGCAGGCTGCTGGGGCTCTGCGCTGCTGGGGGCACCGCTTGGCTCGGCCCTATGAGCGGCTTCCCGGCGGCTGCGGCCTTCCCTGCAGAGACCCTGCCCTGGGTGGGCCAAGCGCGGGCTCTGAGTAGGCCTGGGGGTCCCGGGGCTTCAGAAACTGCAGAGCTGCGAGTTCAGCTGTTTCCGGTGGGAGCAGCCTTGGCTTCTTGCCTCTAGAGCAGGACTGTCAACTGTTTCTGACCAAGAACTGTGGTAGGAAAAGCATTTTACACTGTGACTCAGTGCACCCATATGTGGGTGTCTATTTAAATATAAATACACTTAACTGAAGTGTCCTCTCCTTGTTGGGATCTACTCTGCTGTTTTCTGTTCCTCTTTTGTTTTAATGCTGTTGTGACTTACCAATACGCGGTCCGAAAAACTCTGCCCAGACCAAAGGTCTTTCATCCAGGCTTCATGGGTGGGTTTCAAGAGGGGTGATGGTGGGGGCGGGGATGTGGGGGTGGGGATGTGGGGGTGGGGATGAGGATGGGGATGGGGCTGGGGAATGGGGATGGTGGGGGTGGGGATGGGGATGGAGATGGTGGGGATGGTGGTGGGGATGGTGACAGGGGTGATGGCAGCTGCAGTGCATTGAACCAGGCACCGTTTTAATCAGTTTACATGAATTAACTGATTTAATCCTTTTAACAGCCCTGTTGAGGCAGGTGGTATTATTACCCCCATTTTACAGATGGGGGAATTGAAGCATACAGAGAAGTTTCCCAAGATCACCCAGGTAGTAAGAGGTGAACCCATCCTAACCCAGAGGGTGTGTGTGTGTGTGTGTGTGTGTGTGTGTGTTGTGTGTGTGTGTGTGTGTGTGTTGTGTGTGTGTGTGTTGTGTGTGTGTGTGTGTGTGTGTTGTGTGTGTGTGTGTGTGTGTGTGTGTGTGTGTGGTGTGTGTGTGTGTGTGTGTGTGTGGTGGGGGGTGGGGAGGGCCGTGTGTTTTTCTGAGAACTCTCAGCTTTCTGCAGGCATGCAAGGGCAGGCCTGTGTGGGTGTGCCTGGGGTATGTGGTGCCTTCTGAGGGACTGTCCCCAGTGCCACCCATGCAGCTGCCATCCCCCAGCCCCAGCCACCCGGTCTCCTCCCTTGGTGAGCCCTTCCTGTGGTTGGGGCCCCCCGTGCCTGCTCCCACCACCTGTGTCTTCCCTCACAGGCTAGAGTGCAGACCCCCAGGCCCCTTACAGGTGGTTCCCCTGGAGCCTGCTAATGGCTGGTGTTGGGGAACCCCCCACCTCCCCCTACAAGAACATGGCAGGACCACAGCCCTCCTCCTTAAGGCCCAGACAGAGGCTCTTAGGGGCTTGGGAGGTGGTGGCCTGGCATGTTCTGCCCACTTTTAGTAGGTTGTCGTGCGCACAACCTGGGGGCTCTCTTTCAAATGTGGGGATAGTTTTCAGCCGGGAGGTGGTGGCTGCAGTCCTGAGGCCAGTTCACCTGGCCTTCCCTCAGCCTGTGGGACTGAGTGCCGTGCGAGGTGGCTGTCTGGCACCGACTGATGGAGCTGCTTGCCCTGGCCTGTGCTCCAGCCACCTCCCTCTGGGACGGCTTCATAGCTGGTGACAGCTCCCAAGTCAAGAAGCTCTCTGGTTTATACACGGGGATGGCAATGTCCTCTTCTCTCATGACTGGAAGAAACGCCTAGGATTCCCCCATTTGAAAGCATGCAGGTTCACCCCAGAACCAGCTCTGGGGAGTGACGGCATTGATTGGGTGAGGTCTGCGGGCAGCAGTTTGGGGTTCTGTTAAGCGGCCCAGTCCATCTGGCTCTGGCCCTGGAGCCGGGGAGGGACTCAGCCCAGTGGGGGTCCCGGCTGCAGCTTCGGGGCTGAGTGTCCTCCACTGGGAGCCCACTTCCTGCCCTGGGTCTCCAGCTGCCTGGGCTGTGGGAGGGAGCGGAGGAGCCCTTCCCCAGGTGGGGACAGGTGAGAATGTTCTCTCTGGATTTCCTTAGACGGGCTTGGAGCAAGAAAGATCTTTGGCAGAAACTAATTTTTTTTCTAACTTTCCTGTTTTAAAATTATGTAAATAGTATTTGTTCATCATAGAAAACCAGAAACTGTGGTTAAGTAAGAGGAAAGGGAAAGAGAATGCTGGCGACAGCCCTTGACAGGCACCTGGCCCGGTCCATGCTGACGGGGCCGTCCCTCGACCGTCCGCTCTTCGTCCACAGGCAGCCCTGGTTCTATGGCTGGGGCTTTAACCTCCCACGAGGCCAAGCGCTGCTTGAGAAATGGAACCTCATTCCCGAGGGCATAGACGTCCTGATAACCCATGGACCGCCGCTGGGTGAGTCAGCTGCCATGGTCCCTGGCAGGCCAGCGCATGCTGGGCCAGGTCAGGGGGTGTGGGTGCTGGGGGCCGGTTGGGCCTGTGCACTGAGGTCAGCCTGGCCTGCTGAGAAGGGCCCCGGATGGGCTCTGTTCTGGGTCCAACTTGCTGGGGCATTCGGGGCAAGTTGCCCCATTGTCCCCCTTATTTCCTGAGCACCTACTATGTGCTGGGGGTTTCACTTGTCACCGTGTGGACCCCTCTCAGCCCTGTGGGGAGGTCAGCATCATTGGCCATCTCAAACAAGTGGCATGCTGGAGCTCAGGGAGGTCAGGCGGCAGGCCGGGCCCCTGGCTCTCCAGATGTGGGTCCTGCCAAGGCCATTCTCTGGGCTCTGTCCCATGCACACCTCGTCCCACTGGATGTCTGGAGGGCCTCGCCCACAGCCCTCCCAACAGGCCCTGGGACCTGCGTATTCCACCTCCAACGTCCCTCCCCACCCCACTGCCACCGTCAGCTTGGTCCCAGCTGATGTCATCACTCGCCTGGTCTCTCCATTAGCTGCTAACTGCCGCTTGGGCCCCTGCTGGCCGCCCCATGTCGGGGCTGTCTCAGTCGCCCCCTTTCCTCACACCCACTTCCTGCCCAGCTGCACACCCCCCTTCGAGTCTACCTCTAAACTGTGTCCCTGCCCTCGGGCTCCTCTGCATCGCCACACCCACCTCAGCCCAAGTGTCCCTGCCCTCCGGCTCCTCTGCATCGCCATGCCCACCTCAGCCCATGTGTCCCTGCCTTCCCGCTCCTCGGCATTGCCATGCCCACCTCGGCCCATGTGTCTGTGCCCTTGGGCTCCTCGGCATCACCATGCCCACCTCGGCCCAGGCAATGTCTGTGTGTCTTTGATGACCACTATGATGTCCTTACTGGCCCCCAGACTCGAATCTCGCCCCTTCTGGTCCAGGAGGGGAGCGCCTCTGAGGCGACACCATGCTACGCTGTCCCCCTACAGCTCTTCATGGCTCCTGCAGCCTTGGACTGAAGTTCAGCCTCCCTGCAGACCAGCCTTTTCCTACCCCCACTGCCTCCACCGAACCTGCCTTTGCCCCTCAGTGTTTAGGGCCCAACGGGTGGTACTGGGCCCGGGGCTGACCCCTGACCCCATTTGGTGCTTGCTCTGTGGGCCTGAGGCTGCCCGTGGCGGGGCAGGAACACGCTCACGCAAGTGAGGGCTTCTGGGTGAGGTGAGCATAGCTTGAGGGTCATTGGCTCAGAAACCTGCTCAGGAAGAAGCTGCCCTGAAACCTACTGTGTGCCAGGTGCCCAGCTGATGCCCTCGGGCAGCCCTCAGCACCTCTGCCTTGGCAGAGTGCTGCAAGGAAGGCTTTCTTACCCCCATTCACAAACAGAGGGAGCCCTGAGTCCTGGGGCCCCACCATGCAGTGGGGGGGAGTCGGGCACAGAAGGGTCGCGACCAGCCCTGTGAGCCCTGCCCGAAGCCTCCTGACCAGGGGTGGCTTCCCTTGGGTGCCCCGTGTCCTCGGTCATTTACAGTGAGGCTCCCGGCAGTGGTTCTGTCCCTCTCCCTGCCCTCTTCCTTACCACCTTACCACCCTCCATCAATTTCTCCGAACAGCATCTTTCGGGTTCCTGTTCTCTGGATGCCCCCCCCAGGCCCACTTCACACACAAAACAGGCTCATGTTCGGGCAATGCCCGTGTGCTCAGCCCCAGCCCAGCCTGATTGTGGGGCCAACTGTTGAATGGGGCACAGAGAGGCCAGTGACCTGCCCAAGGGCACAGAGCAGGCAGGTAGCAGAGCCTGGGACGGAACCCCAGGTGGTGTCTGCCCCAAGCCTACTCCCCACCTGCTTCGGCCTCCCTTCTCTCCTTCCTCCTCCCCAACTTCCTCCTGTCTCTCCCTCTCTGTCTGTCTGTCTGTCTATCTCCCTCCATCTCTCCCACCTCTGGGGTCAGCAGCTCTGCAGCCTGCCTGGCTCTTCATTGGAGGCCCCTCCTGCTCCCCGTGGTTGTAGAAGCTGGCTTTGCCCACGCAGAGAGGGTCTAGGCAACCCTGGTTGCTTGCGTGGGGTAATCAATTATGCTTCGTTTGTGTAGCCATGTGAGGACAATAAGCAGCCGCCATATGGGGCCGCTCCGGGCTGCTGGCGGTGTGAGCCGACCCAGACGTGGGCCGTGCGAGCGATGCTGCATTTGAATGAAGTTCATTTTCATGATTTGGTGATGTTTGCTTAGAAAGTCTCAGACGTGGAAATGTTGCTCCTGGGTTCTGCTCTGCTGCCAGCCACTGGAGGTGCCCTTGGGCCTCACCTGGCCCAAGCAGGGGTCAGCGTGCTTATCTCTGCAATGGGTGGATGCCACCTTTGAGGCCACTTGGAGCAGTTATCAAGAACCACCCCCCCACCTGCATGCCTGGTCCACTCTAGGCTCTTACAGGCATAGCTGTCTGTGTGGCCCTGCAGGGGAGGCAGCCGAGGCTGCCAGGCTCCAGCCGGTATGGGAAGAGCCAGGTGTCCATGCCAGAGGGCTGAGGGAGGAGGGCAGGGTTGCGAGAGCCGGCTGGGGGCATGGGGCAGAGATATGCCCAGGCCCGTGGGTCCAGGACCCCCCGTGTCTCCAAGGTTGCCAGAGCTGCTGCCTGGGGGCCAGGGGCTGGGCCTGCCTGGATCCGTCATTGCCCTCCTGTTGTCCCCTGCACAGGTTTTCTGGACTGGGTCCCCAAGAAGATGCAGCGGGTGGGCTGCGTGGAGCTTCTTAACACAGTGCAGAGGCGTGTCCAGCCACGGCTGCATGTCTTCGGCCACATCCATGAAGGTCAGTGGGTGAGGGAGGGGGCTCCCCTCTTTGGCCTGGTTGCTGCCCCCCTGGTCTCTCTGCTGGAGGGAAACAGCTCGTTTCTAACATGCCCTCTACATCCACACACTGGCTGTCATTTATTGCTGGAATGTTTAATAATAGGAAGATGAACGCAAAATCTGGCAAAACTTGGGAGCGAATTTTCCTTCCTTGGGGCCCTGCAACTCTGCCTCGAGCCTGGAAGCCTTCAGGAGATGCGCAGGGGGCTTTCTGGAGGAAGGACATTGACTGTGACAGGGAGGAGCCCTCAGATTTGGTAGGCACACTGTGAGTTCCTTCAGGCTGGTGGTCCTGTCTTGTCACTTACATCCCTACGGCCTGGCACACATTAGGTGCTTAATAAATGTGGAGGGCTGCCTGCATGCCTGAGAGGCTCCTAGTGGGCAGTTCACTCTGCGGCCCCAGCACACACACATACAGACATGGCCTTCTGGCTTCTGTCCTGGGGAGCTGGGACCCCTGCTGTGTCCATGCCGTGGGAGTGGTGGGGGAGGTCCACTTCGCCTTGTGGGACAGTCGACAGGGTGGCACTCCACTCCTGACTGCCCATGCCCACACCTTGGCGTGCCACTGCACGCTTGCCTCATTAGACTTCAGGCTCCCTCCCAGGGCCTGATTTCGCCAGTTTGCTCCTTTTGAACCTGTATTTCACTGCCGAAGGCCTCCCTCTCCTATCCCTCTCTGCCAGGAAGCTGGCCCCCTGGGGCACGGGTACTGATGTGTTTTCCTGCAGAGCTGTCTCCTGGTCTCCTGAACCTCTGTCTGAGTTGGGCCAAGGCCTCTGGGCCTCACACGTGCCTGGCCTGCATCAGATCATTTTCTAGCTCAGACGCAAACAGCCTCAGACCTTTCCCCAGGGGCCTCTGCAGCATGTTGTCAGCAGGCAGGAGTGATCAGATCTGTCCTGGCCCCAAGGAGCTCACAGACTTCTGGGCAGCAGATGGGTAATCAAAGGCAGAATGGAAGACTCAGGTGCTGTGGGATAATAATAATGCTGTAATTTTCTGCAGCCCTATTATAGGCATGTAGGGCCATCAGATCTAAGGCTGTGTGTTTTCCAAACCACACCTTTGCACAATCATGCAGGCAAAACTGGGTGTCCAAAGAATGTGTAACCTTCACAGGCAGAAGTGTCCCTTCTGGTTTGGAGGTGATCTGAGCTGAAGGATGAGGAAGATTCAAACAAATAGATGTGGTGGGGAGAAGGCATGGTGGGGGCAGAGGCTAAGGGAAGAAGGTACCTGATGGTGATGGCGATGAAGATGCTGATGCTGATGGCGATGATGGTCATGGTGGTGGTCATGGCGATGGTGATGGTAACGGTCATGGTCATGGTGGTTGTGGTGATGGTGGTGGTGATGGTCACAGTCATGGTCGTGAAGATGGTGGTGGTGATGATGGTGTTGGTGATGGTAATGGTCATGGTGATGGTGGTGGTGGCGCTGATGGTTGTGGTGATGATCTCAATGTTTTACTCTATGCTTTCCATGTGCCATCCAGGCACTGGGCTGAACACCGTACCTGGATTATTTGCTCATTTGATCCTCACAGCAGTGTTGGGAGGAGCATCCGTCATCATCTCTATTTACAGATGAAGACACTAAGTTGAGAGTTCTCGTAGCTTGCCTCAGACTTATGCAGCCCATGTGGCTGAGTGCCCTTTGGCTACCACATCAGCTAGACCAACCCCGCCACACTGGGTCCTGGCCTTGCCCCTCAGCCCTAACGGGCATGTGTTTACTTTCCAGGGTA